>NW_005357346.1:705349-732799 GCF_000412655.1 Myotis brandtii | reverse complement strand
TGAGAATATCTGATAAAATACCGAAATATACTGTCATGCAATGTAGAACTCTTCTTCTTTTGGAGTAGTGTCTTTTCTCAGTATATACAGAATTTTTTGGAGAAGTAGGCATGACTGGCTGACCTCAAGATACCCAGAATTTGGACTTTTATCTCCTTGCTAGAGCCCTGATTGCTCCCACAATTATCTCTCTGTAGCCCAGTGACTGAGGCTAGAACATAAATATGTGTACACACGCACACACACACACATACACACCTGCCAGTAGCCAACGTCACAGCCAACCTACTGCCTCACTCAGCTGAGTCCTGCCAATTAAGAACTTCTTGAGTGGTTTAAGAGCAGGGCCCTTAAAATTCCAAGCATAAAGTAGCTAATAAGAGTATCATGTTTAACAAAGTAATAAAAAAAAGGAGAGACAAAAAAAAAAGGAGCAAAGTTTTCTTTGTGATCATTGTTTAACACTGTATGTAATTAAATATTAATGAAAGTATGCTACTTTCATTTTGTGAGCAATTTAATTCAATTAAAAATAAATGGGTCTCCTTGGCTCAGTGGGCATACTGATATACAGAACAGCACTGCCCTTAACTTGGTTTCCACTGTGTTTAAATCCAGCACAGAGAAAAGCTACTGAAATATAACCCCAGGCTTACTTGATTAACCCATTAATAACCAAGAGCCAACCTCAGGCAGTCGACTGGGTATAAGGCTCTGCAGCATTCACAGGGTGCAAGGCACAATACAGTTTCCTTAAAAAATACATTTATCAAGCACTTGTTATGTGGGATGGAAAGACATTTCAGGCACCTCTTAGATATCAAAACAGTAGTTATCGCAGGGGGTGAGATGGGCACTCACTGGGAAGGGGCAGGAGGAATCTCAAAACACTGAATCTTGATCTGGGCGTGGGTTAGCATATATATTGCAAATGCACACTGAGCTATACTCTTTTTTTTATCGATTTTTCACAGAGAGGAAGGGAGAGGGATAGAGAGTTAGAAACATCAATGAGAAACATCGATCAGCTGCCTCCTACACGCCCCCTACTGGGGATGTGCCCGCAAACAAGGTACATGCCCTTGGCCGGAATCGAACCTGGGACCTTTCAGTCCACAGGCCGATGCTCTATCCACTGAGCCAAACCGGTTAGGGCATGAGCTATACTCTTAAGATTAGTGCGCTTTACCAACTTGACTACAAATATTTCATACCTCAATGGGGAAAAAGAAACACTTTCCTCCGCCCCCCAAAGACCTCCCAGTCTGGTATTGAGCACATGAGAGGCGACAGGGCATCAGGAGGTTCCCAGCTACGATCTGGCTGGAAAGGCACATGAGAATACTTAAGCGCACTTAATTTGTGATAAAAACACACAAATCTCAAATCACCCTTAGGACAAAACCTACAAAGACGAGGCAGTCAATGCTCACAGTCATTGCGCAGGGGCGCTCACAGGGGCGCCACATGTCACTGGGGGTCCTCTCTCTACAGGCTCTGCTCCAGGGAGCACAGGGCAAGTGCACCCCCAGTGGGGAGGAGGAGGGGGACAGTGGAGACACAGAAAATGGCTTGGAGCAGAAGCAAGGAGTCAGGGAACCAGGAGGCCCAGGGTCCGATTCACCGGGTGTCAGATCCGCCCGAGCGGGGGTACCCGAGGAATGGGGTGGGTGGGGGTGGCAGGAGGGCAGTGAGAGGGGTGGATACACTTGGCCTGGCCCAGGTTCCAGCCCGGTTCCGGGCTAACTTTCCGGGGCGGGTTTCTTGTCGCAGGCCATCTGCGTTCACAGGCCCGGGAGGTAATGGATCCCAGCGGCCACCGTGATAACCAGAGCCGCTCTTTCATTTCACCAGAAGAGCCGTTGTTTGGGAGTGAACTCCGGGAGTCCAGAGGCCGTGTCTAATAATAACAGTGTTATCAGGGCGGCAAGGCTGAGCCAGCCGAGTGCATGTGTGTGTGTGTGTCTGGGTCCCCAGGGGCCCGCGCCAGCCCTGAAAGAGGAGCCGGGCCCTGGTGAATGGAGAGGAAAATGCCAGCCTCTGGACAAAAAGTTTGCTGCTAAAAAAGAAACCCTGGCCAACATTTTACAACCTGGACGCATTGTTAATGTGCGGGTTTATCTGGCAGGAATAGGAAGCCGTGTGTGAAAACAATGTATTCTTTTTAGGTGCAAGGTCAGCGTTGGTTGGGGCCTCGGGGTAACCGCCAGCCCCCCACCCATGGGAGAAGGCTCCAAAGGCCGGCCAAGGAGCTTCCTGGGCGGAGGGAAGTGCGCTTAGCCCGGGACAACGGAGGCAAGATGGTATCCCGTATCCTGGCCATCTGACGGGGAGCCCCAGGCACACAGGCCTCCCTTACCCACTGGAGCAGAGCCTGCAGAGAGAGGACACCCAGTGACATGTGTCACTAAGGCCCCTGGTCTGGTATGGGGGAGGGAAGGGCCCTGCAGACCCTGGCACATCGCTGCCCTCAGCAGGAGCCTTCTCAGAGCTGTCCAGCCTCCTCCTGGGGCCTCCGAGTCAGAGCCGGGTGAATGTAGAGAGAATTCAGAAGTGCCTCTTCTAGAGCCTGCTCTCTGGGGAAGAAAATCCAGGTGGTTCTCAGCCAGCCCTGAGTGCAGGCTCTACCACTGCAGTGACCGGGGTGACCTTGTGCAAGAGATTTCACCTCTCCCCAAATCTTCAGTTTACTCACACGCAAAAGGTGAATGATAATACGGCCCACCACACAGGGCCACTGCGTGGATCAAATGAGATCATGGACGGGAAGCGCTCAGCCGGCCAGACACATGGCCAACACCCAGTGAAGGGCCTTTGCACTTGCTGTTCCCTCTGCCTAGAACACGCTCCTTTAGACAGGCCTGTTCCCTTATCTCCTACGGGTTCCTTCTTCAGTGTTCACCACAATCTCATATGCTATTCTCTTTTTACTTTTTGTTGTTAATCCTCACCCAAGGATATTTTTTTCCATTGATTTTTAGAGAGAGTGGAAGGGAGGGAAGGAGGAGTGGGAAGAGAGAGAGAGATACATCTATTGGTTGCCTCCTTCATATGCATCGGCCGACCGGGGCAGGGATCAAACCTGCAAGCCAGGCACGTGCCCTTGACCAGGAATTGAACCTGTGACCTTTTTGTGCATGGGCGGGCATTCTAACCACTAAGCAATGCTGGCCAGGGTCTTTTTACTTTTTTTAAATCTTATTTATCGCCTGTCTTTTCCAAACCAGAGGAAAGCTCTGTGAGATTAGAGATATGTGTGCTTTGTCTACGGCTGAATCCCAGAACCTAGAATAGTGCCTTGCATATAATAGTTGCTCAATAAAAATTAAATAAAGGACAGGTGATGATGATGAAGATCAGAGTGTAAAAAAAATCCCAGGTTAATCTCCTGATTTCAAATTTCCCAAGGTCAGTACTCCTGGTAGATCATAAGCAACATGCATGTAGGAACAGTGTCTTATATAACTGGATTCTCCATAGCTAAGGCTGACAGATTTAGCACATACAAATACAGAACATTCAGTTAAATTTAAATTTTTCCCTTAGTATAAGTACATCTCAAATGTTGCATGGGACATGCTTATTGGAAACCATTATTCATTTTTTACCTGAAATGAATATTTAACTGGGTGTCCTCTATGTTATCTGGCAACCTTATCCATAGTCCTTATGCAAGGTAAGTTCAAAGTAAGTCATTACTGTATGAATGGACAATATGCTCAAAATCCAGAAAAATCAAAGTAAACTTAAATAAAATAGGAAGGTCAGGCCCTGTGGTGTGCTGGTAATGTTTAACAACTGACTCATCAAGGGAAAAATAAATCTTGATTTACAACGTTTGTCAATTCCCCTGGTGTAAATACTCCCACCATGGCCGATTTCAAGCTACCAATGACTGAATGAAGAGTTGGGAAGAGATGAGCACAATCAGTTATGACAAATCAGCATGAGCCAGCTTCAGCACAGACTCCTAAAAGTCATAGGATTGAAGAAAGAGACTCAAGCAAGCAAGAAAAATGAAAAAGACATAACCCACCTCCACTCTACCATACCAAGATTTTACTGGCCCCTTTCTCAAATACATTATCTCAACCTCATAACAATTCTAGGAGGTAGAAATTGTCAGTCCCATATTTTTTTAACAAGTGGAGAAAATGGGGTCAGAGAGAGTTTTAAAATTGTCTAGTCACACAGCTATTAAACCAGCCCAAAGCTGACTTTCTTTCCCCAAACCAGTCGGCCTCTGCAGTCACCAAATATGAAAGCAAAGGGGCTTCCGATATCAGCAATCATCAGGTCAACCTGTCCATTCCTCAGAAGAGAAAACTGAGGCAAGGAGTAAAAACGTTAGCAAACTCCTGGCAGAGCTGGAATTAGAACCTGTACCTCTTGATTCCTACCCAGTGTGTGTGTGCCCCTATGTGTTGTCAAGTCAATATTAGTTAGGTATACATCAGCTTAGTCATATTTTTAAAAGTGTTGTGAGTCTGCAGTAGGGTTTTTGCTTTCTTGATCTTACCCAGGTGATCTGAAAACTTTAACCAGAACAGAGAGCACTGGTTACCAAGCAGTGGTCAGAATAGCAGTAGTGGTGGTGGTGGAGGTGGTGGTGGTGGTGGTGGTGATGGAGGTGGTGCTGTTGCTGGTGGAGGTGGTGGAGGTGGTCATGGGAAGGGGAAGAAGGAAAGGGTATTTTTCTTTTGGGAAGAAGCAGTGTTGACTCATGAGTTGAAATGAGGCACAAAGTTCGCAGAAGACCCCTGTATATGTCTGTCCTCAGGCCATGGGGAGCGGGCCTAAGCCTTCAGCTGGGCATCCCCTGAGGGCTCCCAGACTGCTAGAGGGTGCAGGCTGGGCTGAGGGACCCCCGAGTGCACGAATTTCGTGCACTGAGCCTCTAGTAAATTCAATAAAAAGAAAAAAGTATTATTTCTGGGGTCTTTTCCAGCAATGACATCTATGATATTCTCTCTTAACCCCCAGTTTTTCCCTTCCTCCGTCTTCTCACTCCCTTCTTCCTCATTATCTTCCTTTTTTTCTGTCTTTTAAAAAATCCTTTTTCCCTGTTCTTTCCCCCACCCCCCTCCCTCCACCTCCTCCTGTACCACGGTCTCCCTTTTCTCTGTCTCTTTCCTTCTCATTCTCTCTAACCTTGTCCCTCTGCCCCCATATACATACATACTGCTGGAACCAACACTGGCTGTTAATCAGATAAAAACTCTCCTAAGAAAACAAAGAAATTAAATAGGAAAGCCAGGAACAGACCCCGCCTCAATGGAGAGGCTGATCTTCAGAGCACACACTCCCCAGTGTTACTCTTTATTCCTATACGCTGTGTATTGACGGTGCCCTTCCCTTTTATCTGGAGAGCACTTTGCCAGCTACACAAACAAAAGATTATGCAGATTATCATAAGTATGCAGAAAAAAAATCTTCTTAGCTAAACATCCCAAAATGTAAGCCCCTAAATGGGAAAACTTGGGCATCCCAAGACCAGAGCGCCCCCAGAATGAGAAGGGTGCTGGCTTTTGCCCGGTTCCCTCGAGGTGAGCAGCACAGAACCCTGAGAGGCGAGTGTGTTCAGAGACGTCCCAGCTTGCTGCAAACTCCGAAAGCAAATGAGAGCCCTCAAGGCTCATTAGACCTATTTATACAGTTCTTCATTGGGAAAAATTAAACCTTCCAAACACAGATAAATATACCCCTGTGACAAATGAACTAGCTAGTCACATTGAAAGCCCAGCTTCAGCACTGACAAATGTACCAGTTGAGGCCCCCAGGCAAGATAAACATATTTCTTTATCTTGAATTCCCTTTAGTTGGGAGAAAAGGAACACAAGGCTACCCTTGGTGTGTAGGGGTGGAGGCCTGGTGGAGAAGGGGCTGGAGGGGGGCGATGTTCACTGTAAGGTAGGAAAAGCTTGTGAAGGTCACCTTCTCAGTCAGGTCGCCAAACCACAACACCTCTCTCTGCCCAGCTCTGCCCAGGCCTTCTGTTAACTTTGAGGGTTTCTCAACCCAGCTGAGCTGGCCACCAACTATCTTCTACCAACACGCAGTATCCTCGGAGACTCCACAGCACGCAGTGACACAGGGTGCCCTCAGTGGCTCGTGGCCTGCCCCTCTGTATTTCTCAACAGGCCCTATCTTTTCCAGGAAACACTCCTTTTCTGGGAAAGGTTGGCAGCATCGGAGAACGATCCTGGCAGGAAATGGCCAGCCTCATCCAAGGACCTCCGAGAAGAGATAGTGATAAGATAGAGGAGAAGAAAGAGAAAGCTTGGCTGACTCTTGGGATCTGCGTTCACGGTCTAGAACTGCTCTCTCCAGTACAGAGGCCACTCGCCACGGGGGCCGATGAGCCCTAGAGAGGTGGCTAGGCTGAAGTGAGATGCACTGTAAATGCAAAACACACGCTGAATGTTGAAGGCTCAGGACAAAACAAAGGTGTGAGCTTTCTCATTAATAATCTTTGTATACTGATGACACGTTGAAATGATATTTTGGATATATTGGGTTAAAGAAAATACATTATTAACATTAATATTGCCTGCTCTCTTCCCTTTTTAGAATGTGATTACTAGAAAAGTTAGAATTGCACCGCCTCATATTTATTCTATTTCTGTTAGCACCTCTATAGAACCATTAGCTTCGTGCATTTTAATCCAGGTTCTCTTGAGAACCCATTTTCAGAGTTTGCCACTTTATGAAACCTTTTCATAACTAAACCAAAGTGGAATTGATGTGTGTTTACTTTTTCCCCAGCACAGGGCGCCTAAAGGTAAACTTATCCCAAGTCGTGAAATGGAAAGCTATACTCAGAAGTTACCTCATCACTTACCCTTGCCTCCTCCCGCTCTCACCTTCAGAGCACCCTCTCTTCCCAGCTTGCCTTTGGGTTTAGAAATAGCAGAATGAAAGGCCGATAAGAACCTGAGGAAACCATCCAACCCATTTGAATCGGTCCACTTGACCCAACCCTGGAAAAACACAGCTGCATTGGTTAACATTTTAGGGAATATCCTGCCAAAATTTTATTTTGTTAAACAAAAATGATAATTATAACATTTATTGAGTACTTACTGTGCCCAGGCAGTGTGCTGAACATTTTTAACATGCTATTCTTTATAATAATCCCCTGGGACCCTTCAGTCCGCAGGCCGACGCTCTATCCACTGAGCCAAACCGGTTAGGGCTCAATTCTTTTTTTTAAAAAAAGCAATAATTCTCACTTGTTTTCATATAGTAAATAATACTTATTCATTGTAGAAAAATGGGAAAATAGAAGCCAAAAGAAGAAATAAAAATCATCCACAATCCCAATCCTCAGGCTAGCTACTATTAACATTTTAGGGACTATCCTGCCAAAATTTTATTTTGTCAAACAAAAATGATAATTATAACATTTATTGAGTACTTACTGTGCCCAGGCAGTGTGCTGAACATTTTTAACATGCTATTCTTTATAATAATCCTAGAGTAAATTCTATTACTAGTCCCATATTACAGTTGAGAAAAACTGAGACTTAGCAAGGTTAAATATCTTGGCCAAAGACAAACAGCTTAAGTGGCTGAACCAGTTAAACACAAGTCCAAATGGGCCCTGGACAGTAAGCACTCAAGGAGAGAGACACTAGGTCATCCCTCATGAACTTGTTCTCTTAAAGGCAACCCTCCTGAACTCATTGTGCCTGCCTCAGCCCGTTCAGGCTGCTCTTACAGAATACCATAGGCTGGGTGGGTATAAACAACAGTGTTGACAACAGTGTTGGCAGCTGGGAAGTCCAAGGCCAAGACTTCCGGCAGATTCAGTGTGTGGAGAGGACCAGTTTCCTGGTTCACAGACAGCCATCTTCTCTCTGTGTCCTCACATGGCAGTTGGATGAGGGAGCACTGTGGACTGTGGGGGTCTCTTTAATAATGGCATGAATCCCACCATAAGGCCTCTGCCTTCTTGACCTAATCACCTCCCAAAGGTCCAATGTTCAAATACCATCACGTTGGGAGCTGGGCTTTATGAATTGGAGAGACACAAGCATGCAGTCTATAGCAGTATCATTTTTATGCATGTCCTAACCTACCAGTATCTGCTTTTTATTTATATATTTATTGACTCAACAGATATTTATTGGACACTTTGGGGATATTCTAGGCAACCAGAATGCAGCAGAGAACACAATTGACAAAGTTACTTTGCTCTCATGGAGCTTATAATTCAGTGTTAGGGAAACAGCAATAAATCAACAAGCCAATAGATATTATGTCAGGTTGTAAGTGAGACAAACCAGTAAGAGGAAAAGACTGAGTTGGGTGATGAGGCCACAAAGTGAATGGAAAGGGAGTGGCGGTAAGAATCACCTGGTAGGTTACATTACTATTTGCAATTACTCATGCCTTACATAGGAAAAGCTGGCTAAGACAGATTGTTGTTGTTTTTAGGGGAGTCAGGGAAGATCGCACAGGGAAGGTGACATTTGAGCAGAGACCTTGAGAGAATTTGAGCAGAGACCCTGAAAGTGACATTTGAACAGAGGTTATTTGGGAGAAATGTCCAGGACAGAATGTGCAGAGAAAGCAAAGTCCCTGAGATGGGAGTGTGACTGGTGTGTCTGAGGAAAGTCAAGGGGCCAGGGTGGCTAGAACAAAACGCGGGTGAGGATCGCTCAGACCGAGTCTTTAGGGCCACTACAAACTTTCGATGTTACCCTAGGTGAGATGGAAGCCACTGGAAGGCTTTTAGTACAGGAGATATAACTTAACTTTTATGTTAAAGGGATCATTCTAGCTGCTGCCTTAAAAATATATTTGGGGGGGGGGAGCAAGTGATCTATTTTGAAGACTGAACCAATAGGATTTGCTGATGGATCAGATACAGCTATAAGAGAAAGTATCAAGGTGTACTCCAAGCTTTTCAACTTTGAGCTACTAGAAAGAGGGGCTTACCATTAAGATGGGAAAATGACAATAATTTTTTTTGAGGGAGTATAGAAATCAAGGACTTGTTTGGGTGTATGTTAAGTCCAAGATTCCTATCGATAAAAAAAGCTGTATATTATCTGAGTTTGGGGAATAGTCTAGGCTTCAGATGGAATTTGAAAGTTCTTAGAAGATAGATGGTACTCAAAACCGTGACCCTGAGTGATGTTATCTTGGCAGCGATGAACCACAACAGAGATCAGATCTTTGGACTAAATCCTTAGGCCTCCAGCCGGCAGATCTTACAGAGAAGGCAACAGCAAAGGGGACTGGAGAGAACAGCCAGTGATGCGCAGGAATATCCAGAACAGAGGAGTACCCAGGCCAGTCAAGAACACTTTTCAAGTTGAAGGGACTTGAACTTGATCAACCCTGTCAAGTGCTGCTCAGAGAGTACGATATGGACTGAGAACTGGCCATTGGACGTGGCAATCTGGAGAGCATATATATGACCAATATAAACAAGTGCGACAAACCAAGAGATCATTGCGAAAGGACTCAGGGTCAAGGTGGGCAATGAACCTATATACCCTTTCATCTTTCCTGTATCATGGTTCTTAGGGACTCCAGAGGGTCAGTTAGCCTCATTAAACTGTTCTGACTAGTCTAGCTTGGCTTCCTATGTGACAGATCATCTCATTACCACCCTAGAAATACTGATGATAGAATCACAATCAAGTAATAGTTTTTTAAAAAAAATTAGTAATGATTGGCGTTGAGTTTCCCATTGGAACTTCTCAAGACCCAATGCACCCGTGAATACTTCTGTGAGTTGACATCACTTGGACAAAGGAATACATTTTCCAGCCTTCCCTGAACTTACAAAGCAGGATGCATTCAGGCTCTCATGCCTCTAGCCAGGAGAGGATGTATCTCAACAGTGGAATATTATAACTTGTATATGGTTGATACCCTGTCAGCAAGTGTTACATTAGATGAAGTAGTCACACTAGAATTAAATGGCCCAGATTCCATAAATAAGCCTAATAACCCCAATAACTGCAAATCAACTCCAATTGCTTCACTTTTTTTCTTTTTTCTCTGTATTTTGACAATAACAAGATTTGACAAAATAAGCCTAATAACCCCAATAACTGCAAATCAACTCGAGTTGCTTCATTTTTTTCTGTCTTTTGACAATAACAAGATTTGACAAGTTTTTCTTTCCAATTCCATCTTAAAAAATACATCGAAAGTCTTACAGACTATTGGCTCTCCAATCACACGTGTACATGATGTGCTAAGCCTGTTTTCTTGCCTCTAACCCATCCTGCAGAGTTCAACTTGAATCTCAGGATTCACCACCCAGTCTTCCTTTGCCCTCTCCTTAAATAATTCTTCCAGAAGCTCTTAAATGTCCTTGGCTAAATCAGGTCCAAATCACATGCACTCGGGATATGACTCACTCAGCAAGGCCACACTTGGAATTCACTCAGTCCTTCAGTGTTAAGAGCAGGCTGGAGAGGTTTGATCCGGATGGTGATAGAGGAGAATTTCCAGAGCCTGAAGGAAGTGCCAATCATCGGCATGCTTCCTTCCTCCCAATACAAGAAAAGCTGGCTTTGGGAAGAAGATGGGCGGACCCGCTTTATTTGTATCTGGAGCCTTATTTTCTAAATGCAAAGGCCTCTAGAAATTTTCCAGAAGCAATATGACTAAGAATACAGACTTTTCTCAAAAATAGCCATTTTGAGTAAGTACAATGTTGCCTCTCTAAAACGCCATGTGCTTTTTCAATGAATTGGGCTGCTCCTCCACCCCTCTGAAGAGGCACAGAAGTGTTCTCCTTATCCATTGCATCCACGCTGCTCTAGAAGGCTCCTTTTTCATGAAGGGCAGCTCCTTTAAAAGGCCTATGTCTGTATGTGTATAGGTGAAGCCTTTGAAATATTTGAGAACCATTGTAGATCTCAGCTGCTCATTAGTACACTTCACAATCTACATCCATATATATAAAAGACTAATTTGCAAAGTGTTCCCTCGGGAGTTCGATTGCTCACTATGACATGCGCTGACCACCAGGGGACAGCACAGAACAAAGGGAGGCCCCAGCAATAGGCCCTGATAGCTGGCCAGGCCTAGGGACTCTACCCATGCACTAATTTTGTGCACCGGGCCTCTAGTATTCTATAAAGAAGTTTCTCAAAGCATAGGCTGCATTCATTCATTCAACAAGTATTCATTGAGCACCTGTAATCTAAGGAACCATTCAAGGCGCTAGAGAATACAGTAGTGAACAAACCAGATAAAAATTATTTTTCTCATTTTTTACATTCCAGTGGGACAAGACTGAAAACAAACTAAATAAATAAGTGGAACATATAATTAGTTAGATGATGATAAGTGCTATGGAGAAAAACAACCAGAGGAGGTAGAGAGGGAGTGCTCTGGGTGAAGAGGTGGAAAGAGGGCTATAACTTGAAAATGGGTGGTCAGGGAAGAGTTTATCGAAAGGTGTCATTTGAGCCAAGATTAGAAGGTGTGAGGGTGTGAGCTTTGCAGAAACTGGAAGAACAGTTCATGGGGAAGAAGGAACAGCAATAGAACAGGTCCTGAGGATGGAATGTGCCTGGAATGTTCAAAGTACAACAAAAAGGCCAGTGTGGCCCAGGAGATGATTGGGGAGTGCGAAGCCAGGGCAAGGAAGGGGAAAGGGGGCCCCAAACCATGAAAGTCTCTGCAGAGACTGGAGCATTCTCTCTAGTGAGAGGGCACCCACTGGAGGATTTTCAGCAGTTGAGGGATATATTTTAACTTATGTTTTAATAGGATCACTTGGCTGCTATGTGAAAAAGAGTTGATTTGGGAATATGAAGACAACCAGGGATGCCAGTTAAGGGACTATTGCAATAATCAACATCAATACTGATGATAGCAGGTCATTCATCGAAATTACCTGGAGCTTCTGTGCAAACCACCAATTCCAGATTCCATCTGAGATCCTTGGAACGAACAAGAGTGTGGGGATCCCAGGACTCTGAGGTTTTCACAGGTACCCCCAGGTAGTGCTTAGGTATGTTAGGGTTTAAAAGTCATTCTTGCGCTATTATCAATGTATTGGAGGCCTGATGCATGCAATTTGTGCAAGAGTGGGCCATCCTTCCCGCAGCTGCCAGCACCGGCTTCCCTCTGGCACCCGGGACCTGGGCTTCCCTCTGGCCCCGGCTTCTTCCGGAAGAATGTCCAGAATGACATCTGGTCTAATTAGCATATTACCCTTTTATTATTATAGATGAACTCTCAACTCCAAATTCACCCTTCACTGCCTGCTCTGCAAAACTAGATCTGAGTCCTTTTCATACTTGTCCTTTGCCAGAGGACACAATGTTGAGCTCTGTCAGCAGAGAGCACTGGAGAGACACTGCAGTGGGAAAGGGGCTTTCTTTTGCTGGATCTGAAGTTCTGGTGCAGCAGAGGCCGGCAGCACAAGCAGCTTCTCCACTGCTTCCCTTGCACCATGTGGGCTTCTCCAGAGCCAGCTCCTGCATGCAAACACCTTTTCCAGCACACAGTTCCTGCAGGATGGACACCTTCTCCAGCACACAGCTCCTGCAGTGTGGATACCTTCTCCAGCACACAGCTCCTGCAGGACGGACACCTTCTCCAGCACACAGCTCCTGCAGGGTGGACACCTTCTCCAGCACACAGCTCCTGCAGGGTGGACACCTTCTCCAGCACACAGCTCCTGCAGGGTGGACACCTTCTCCAGCACACAGCTCCTGCAGGGTGGACACCTTCTCCAGCACACAGCTCCTGCAGGGTGGACACCTTCTCCAGCACACAGCTCCTGCAGGGTGGACACCTTCTCCAGCACACAGCTCCTGCAGGGTGGACACCTTCTCCAGCACACAGCTCCTGCAGGGTGGACACCTTCTCCAGCACACAGCTCCTGCAGGGTGGACACCTTCTCCAGCACACAGCTCCTGCAGGGTGGACACCTTCTCCAGCACACAGCTCCTGCAGGGTGGACACCTTCTCCAGCACACAGCTCCTGCAGGGTGGACACCTTCTCCAGCACACAGCTCCTGCAGGGTGGACACCTTCTCCAGCACACAGCTCCTTGCATGCAGACACCTTCTCCAGCACACAGCTCCTGCAGGGTGGACACCTTCTCCAGCACACAGCTCCTGCAGTGTGAACACCTTCTCCAGCACACAGTTCCTGCAGGACGGACACCTTCTCCAGCACACAGTTCCTGCAGGACGGACACCTTCTCCAGCACACAGTTCCTGCAGGACGGACACCTTCTCCAGCACACAGTTCCTGCAGGACGGACACCTTCTCCAGCACACAGTTCCTGCAGGGTGGACACCTTCTCCAGCACACAGTTCCTCCAGTGTGGACACCTTCTCCAGCACACAGTTCCTACATGCAAACACCTTCTCCAGCACACAGCTCCTACATGCAAACACCTTCTCCGGCACACAGCTCCTGCAGGGCAGCTTCTCCATTGCCAGGCTCCCGCAGTCCACAATGCTTGGTGGCCTCTCCAGCATCCAGCACCTTCAGTGCCAGGCACCCAGCAGCACCCCGCATCCAGCAGCTCCCCCCAGCACCTCAGGTAATTTCACAGAAAGGTCCTTCAGAGAGAAACCACCTCATGAACAACCGTCCCTTTATCTCCTGGACCTTTATCTCAGCCCTGGATGTAGTAGCTGCTCCTTAAATCTTCTATTCTATACCTTTCCAGTTATCTTTACTTATTTCTAGCCAACCCCTCAATACTCCAGTCCCCTGTTATAGCTAGTAATTTTTATTTTAACTTTTTTATGTTCAAATTTTTGTGTGGATTCTCTCTTCTGATTAGACCTGACTGAAACATACATCACCACACACCTGGAAGTACCAATATCCTTCCCACAGAGTAGATAGTTTCCTGTCTTTTTTCCTACCTAATTACAACTGGAGAAACTTGGCCCCTTGGATTAGGCAGTGTGACCTAAAGATGATAACTATAAGCTTTTGAGTCAAGGAAACTTTCAATTAAAACTAGCTACATAGCCGAAACCGGTTTGGCTCAGTGGATAGAGCGTCGGCCTGCGGACTGAGGGGTCCCGGGTTCGATTCCGGTCAAGGGCATGTACCTGGGTTGTGGGCACATCCCCAGTAGGGGGTGTGCAGGAGGCAGCTGATCGATGTTTCTCTCTCATCGATATTTCTAACTCTCTATCTCTCTCCCTTCCTCTCTGTAAAAAATCAATAAAATATATTTAAAAAACAAACAAACAAAAAAAAAAACTAGCTCTATACCTCAGGCTAGTTACTTAAACTTTCCTGAGCCTCAGTTTTATCATCTGTGAAATCCACACTTTCCTACGGAAGTAGAACTGACTTCCACGGGGCTAGTGTGAGAGTTAAGTGAAACGACACATGTGGTCAAGAATTCCACCGGCACGTGCCAATGTGATGGTGGCTGTGCCTGCTAAAAAGTACAAAACTCCATTCCCCCCTGCTTGTGCAGTCAACGTGCTGGCAAGTCTGCCTGTAACCAAGCCGAGTGACCAGTCTGGGTCCCGATGGTCAGAGCTTGTGCCATTTCCATGGGTGGCTGCAATGTCTGTGCTCCCCTCCTCGGCTTTAGTCCCTCCCCTCACCACCAACTCCAGACTGAGGAGTCATAAGGAAGTGCCGATTCTGGAGACGCGTGACCTCTAGACACAGTTTATCAGAAAAGTCCAGAAAGTACTGTCTGAGACAACAAACAATGTGAACCACGTGTGTAACTTTCAATGTCCTACTGCCACATGTTAGTTTTGTTTTTTCCAGAAACTTGTCCACCTTTAATCCTCACCCAAGGATATTTTTCCATTGATTTTTACAGGGAGTGGAAGGGAGGAGGAGAGACAGAGAGAGAAACATCAATGTAAGAGAGACACATCAATTGGTTGCCTCGCACAGGCGCTCTGGCCTGGGCCGGGGCCAGAGCCCAGGATTGAGCCTGCAACTGAGGTGAGTGCCCATAACCAGAATCGAACTCCAGACCCTTCAGTCCTCTGGCCAATGTTCTATCCACTTAGCCAAACAGGCCAGGGCTACCGCCACATTTTACAAAGTAAAAATAAAGAGGTGAAAATAATTTTAATAATGTAGATTATTTAATCACTTACATATAGTGTATATAACATTATCACTTTAAAATGTAATCAATATTTAAAATACTATTGAAATATCTCACGGTTTTTTCTAGTCTTTGAGATCCAGTACATATTGCATGCTGACAACATCTCTCAGTCCCGGCCAGCCACATGAAGTGTTCCATAGCCACATATGGTAAGGGACCACTGTATTAAACAGAGTAGCTCTAGATCATCTAGCCCCGCCCCCCTCATTTTAAGAAAAGGACATAGAGGCTCAAATAAGTTTTATGAATTGTCCTTTCTAATTCACACAGCTAGACAGTGACAAAATCAGGACCAGAATCCAAGGCACCTGACACCTGAGTGTAAAACCCAACCCTGTCCTTCCTTAGCTGTGTGACTCAGGGAAAACATCCTAACCTCTCTGAGCTTCAACTTCCTTTTCTATAAAATGGAATGATAATACATCCCCAAAGTTGTGCTAAGGATTACATAAGGGAATGGATGTAAAGCACTGAGGCCATAGGAATCGCTGGCTAAATGGAGTGATGTTATCATAATCAACGTCACCAACCACACCGCCTTTCATCCACCCTCAGCCTCAGCTGGCAGGCGGCAGAGAGGGGCGGCCTCCCATTGTGCGCCACTGGCTTTGGATGTGGCCTTAGTCTAACCGACATGAACAGTGTTTTGATGCTGTACATGCCCATCAAAGCTTTAGCGCAGCTCTTCCTCTATTTCCAAGGTAGAAAACAAAAAGGGGAGTTTCCTTTCAAGATTCTCTTCGTGAAGAAACAATGATGAATCTTTAAAATTTCAGAGAACAAAGTTATAGGAAAAGAATCATGACGTGCCTCACCCACCCCATCCCCGGTGACTTGAAGGTCCCCTGATTCACCTAGCTGCCCTATTGACCTTGCTTACCCAGCCAGAAGCCACAGTGCTTGCTCAAAGGGAGATAATGTCATTTGTTGACATTTCCCAGGTGACAACAAAGTCAAGTTCTCTTTTCGGGATCTGAGTCTTTGCATATAATTAGCAGATCAAATTACCCTCAGGGAACTGAGGCTTGGCATTCCTCATTGTCAAGAGGAACCATAGCCTTTGAGAAAGGGAGGAGACGGAACCACCTACATTTCTCTGGGCCTTTTTTCATGTAAAGATCACAAATGGCAAATGGAGCAGTGAATGAGGGGGGAGTAGAGGGTTCCAGGTTCTATTCCTCACTCATCTGAGAAATGACTTCCATGGATATACTCTGGAAGTTAGAGCATAAACTGAGATCAGCAATTAGAACATTTCAATTACCAAGTGTCTGTTAGGTATATCCTACCATCTGTATAATGCTTGGCTAAAAATTATTTGTCAATTTCAAGTAATTTACAATCTACTTTGGAAGAAAATGTGGAAGACGTGGGTTAACATAATGTAGATGGCAATATGATATGTGTTATACATTATATTAACTATTGATATGTAATTACTCGTAGAATATAAAATTGTTAATTAAAAGAATTAAAGATATGCTATGCTAGTGCTTAGGAATGAAGAGGTGTGAAATAACATCAGGCTGGATGACAACTAAGGCCTTAGAGAGGAGGTAGAATTTGAAACATCGGTTGAATTTAAATGTGATGGAAGAAAATGACAGAGGACAGTGTGGAGTGGTGGCTGGAGGTGAGACTCAGAGGAAGAAGTCATGGCATGTCGAGGTGACTGAAGAGATGGGTGAGGCTGATGAGAAGTGGAAAGTAGGTTGGAGAGGGGGGTTGTGCCCTATTTTGTCAATGGGAGGTTTTAGCATCCACTCCATGCCAAGCCCTCCACTGGGCCTTAGCGACAGCGTTGCTTGTGAAGCCCCCAGGAAGCCCCCGGTACCAGGCTTCTGGGAGGTGGTCACATATTTTAATTTTATGGTGGTCAGCCTTCACACAGAGAGACTCACCTTCCCCTTCCCCTTGCACTTCTAACCACACGGACACTTGCCCGCAATGGAGTGCGCGATGCAGATTTCTGACCTTGAAATCCAGACTCAATATCAGGAACAAGAAGAATAAAAGTGAAAAGTGGGAGAAGATACCCTGGAGGTTGGCTAAGAAAAGAACACATGGGAATCACTGCCACTAGGGTTCTTGGGAATCTGAGAATATTTTCATAGAGGTGACCTTGTGGCATTTGCACCCTGAGCTGGGCTCCCTGAAGAATATAGGATGATAGGTCTGTGAAAGCCACGAGCTAATGAGGAGGCCTCCTCCACAAAACTGGAGGCAGCTTTCACTATATGGATGTTTAATTCACCAAAGGCACATTGTCTCCAGTGTCATTATATTGGCAGCTGCTTAACCTGGCTTTGCAAAATAAATATCCAGGAGATGGTCGTAATTACCTCCTGCCCTTTGGATACTTATTTATGCCCCCTATTTTACATAATGCTTGCCTTTTCAGACTTCTCTTTCCCTTCCTTCTGAGTTTCTCTTATAAGTCTAGCAGGATTCTTAAAAACAAACAAATAAACAAACAAAAACTTGAAAGCAAATTTGTCCATTTAGTTACTTCAGCCTTAAAAACCTTCCCAGTGAATCTTCTCTAATTTCCCAACAAATTTCTTGGCTGTCTGTAAATGGTTCTGGTAAAGAAAAATCAAATTAAAGTGTAAGTCCAAGAATTCCACCCCATGAGCGTGTCCGAGTGGTGTTTTTGTCCTCAGATGCGGATCCTGCTTGAGCGATGAGCACTTTTCCTAACAATAGACAACTTCCTGAAGTCCCACCTGACACTTACACCAAGAGCCACCTCAGCCAAAGGCCCTCCTTCCCTTCCTCATGGGTCCTCCTTCCCTTTCTTTGCTGGGGAACTGAAACCAGATGAGTTGCTGACATCTGGTGGTTGCTAAGCAGAGTGTAAACTCAGCTTTAGAAGGCTTTCCACCCCAGGTTACACTACACTCCCCAGCCTTCAATTCCTGGAGGCCTCCTCTTGAATGGCAAACATTTTTGTATCCAGAGGGAAAGTGAGAATGCAAACTAAGAAGCAAGGGAAACCCTTTCCCACGGCACTGAGGAGTGTGGGCGACCAGAATAAGACATCAGCTTCCCTGGAGGCATCCAAGACTCCGTGGATTGGACACGGATTGGTCCCAACATACTACCTGATGAGGCAGGGAAGGTGAGTGGCACAGGGGACTCCCTTTTGGTTAAGGTACGTTTTGCTGTTGTTGCAGCTGGAAAGAATTCCCCTCAATTCAGTTGCTCTTTGCCACTCTATCACTTTAGAAAGCTCTCCCTTAGTTTGGGGCCATAGAGTAAACGTGGTTTCCAAAGCATTCGGAATTCCTCTACTCTTCTGCCTCGAGGCACACACAGAGTGAGACCAGTTCCTCTGGGAGTGTAGCGGACCCCGATCTCTGCTCACAAAAGTTTTCTGAACTCCATCTCCGGAGAGATACGTGGGGTTTTCGCTCTGGGTGGGACAAAGATATCCACCAATGAGACTCTCTGAGCCAGGAGGTACGTCAGGTAACTCTGGGGAGAAAGGCTTCACTAAGTCGCAGGCAGAAAGGGCAGTCACTGTTCTGAAGTAATATTTGACTTCTTCATAGCTTTTATCACTAAAAATAAATGTATTTTGTTTTCTTTTGTTTCTTTTTTTTTTTAATTTGTCATGTCCACTCCTGCTTCACCTTCTCTACTCAACACCCTCGATCCCAAACTGGAAAGTAAACTTGAGAGCAGGGACTCTGCCTGTCTTGTTCGCCATGTATATCCCCAGCACCTGAAACATTGTTTAGTACATAGTCATGTTCTCAGATATTTGTTCAATGAGAAAAATGACAACACAGTCCCACAGTTCCTCCTACAACCAACAGAAGCCCCTGCTCTACCTTCCTTCGCTCTAGGAACCCCAAAGGAGGGTCATGTGCAGGACACCATGGCAGCCCAACAATGTATCTCTAGTTGTCTCATTGGGGACAGCCTAGAACAGAGGGCAGACACCTCCAGGCAGCCTCGCCACCTCCGGGTTCCTGGAGGGTGACTGGCGTTAGGGATGAAGGCTGCCTTCACCACAGGGAGAATGCTCCCGGGAAGGTTGAGTATATCGCAACATATGTTCTTGGTGCTCCATTGCTCTCTGGGTGTGCATGAGTCTGTAGGGATGCGAAGGGAAGTGTGTTGGAAAACTTTCCCTCTGTCTCCAACTAAATGGTTTCCTGAGGAAATGAGAAATGGAGGTGGGGTGGGTAGGAAGGAATGAAAAAATTCCAGTAAGGAAAAAAAAAAAACACGACTTTTTTTTTCTTTGGAAAAGGGAGAGTTATTGGCAGACCTGAAATTCCAGGATCACAAAAGTCTTTTTAAAATTAAAAGCAGAACAAGACCAAAAAATGGGTTTGCCACACTAGAATAAGCACTTAAAGGCAACACTTTGAATTTAAGGGGTTTGGGGAAGCTGGGACCAGAGTGGTTAGAGCCCAGGGTTCATGTCCCTCCCTATTCAGCCCAGCAGAGCAGGTACTTTCTGACATCCATTAACATAGTTTATAGTTAAATTGCCGGACCCCATGTGGACTGAAAGGGCCTCTTTATCTTGAAACAAACAGATGAGGAAGGAGGCGCTCTCCTCCCCTCCCCAGCCTAGACCTGTATTTGTGAGACCACACCATGGGTTTTTCCACTCCAGTTATCAATCTTCCCTTGTTTGTGGTTCAAGAGAAAACAGAGAAGCACTGGAGGAAAGAGGCCTAATCAGAAAGGTAACTTGGCTCTATTTCAGCAGACCTTAAAGTAAGGAACTTGGTCTGACTGTTCTTGAAGATTGGATGGAAATTTGGGAGGATCAGGATTCATGTGGGGGCTCTCTGAACTCCCCCCACACAAAACACCACCGCCGCCTTCACTGAGCTTTCTGTCACCCACAGGCTGGTCCTGTGTGCAGGTTTCCAACCTGGAGGGTCATGGGCAGTAACAGTCAAAAGCAGAAGGGAAAGCCTTTATTAAGTGTCTCTGCACACAGCACCATAGGAAACAATACAGAAAATAATCACAGCTACAAGTCTGCCAACTAGAATCTACAGTCTAAGAATTATCTACTAGCCTTTTCAGGGAATATCAAATACACTAATAACAACGTTATTAGTATTTGTTTTATTTTGTTTCTAACACAGCACCATGTGGTGGTGGTGATCACAGGTTTCTGTATCAGGTAAAACCAGTAAGAATCCCAGTTTTCACCCATTGATGTGTGACCTTGAGCAAATTGTGAAACTTGCCTTGTGCCTCACTTTTCTCATCTATGAAATGGGAATGAAAATAGCTATCACATAGAGTTGTCGTAAGGATAAAATGAAGTCATATCCGTAACAAGTTTAACACAGTGCCGGCCGCATAGCAAATTCTCACCAAATGGCTGCTATTGGTATTGGGTCAAGAGAAACAAGAGCATTTGGTGAGGACCGGCTATGGGCAAGACCCTCTTTAAATGTATTACTCATTTCATCTCTTAAGAATCCTATGTGGTAACCACTGTTCTTACTCTCATGGTATATATGTGAGAAAACTGAGGCAGCCTTGCCCATGATCACATAGTAAATGGTGGAACCAGGCTGTCTGGCTTCAAAGATTTTCTTAGAAAGGAAGGTCTGCTTGGTGGTTTAAATAGTTGAGATGTAATTTTTGCCTAAAAAAACCCGAGTGGACGATTTCATCACTGTCCCCTTCTTCTGCTGACACCGGTCAGTGAGTGTCCAACATCAACTGGACTCTGTCTCCTTGGACAGGCCCCAAGCTCAATCTGGATGGATGACCTCTACGAATAGTCACCCTTGCCCTGGCTCCCAGCAGAAAACAAAAAGGGGGACAGTTACATAAAGTCACACTGACTTACATTCTTGACTCTAAGTTGCTTCTAGGCTCCCAGAACCAATACCGAGATTCGCCAGGAAACAGAGACTGATGTCCAATTCTCCTTACCCCTCTCGCGCCTTGCCATTAGCCTAGCTTGACTGGGAGTCAGTGGCTGTTGACTGGTTTGGTTTTGCTACCCGTGTTCCCTTAAAGGAAGACCAGCTCGTTAAACACCAACCCAAAACAAAACACACAGGGTAGACAAAAGCTTATAATATCAGATAGCTATTGCGGGTGGGAGTTTGCACAAGACTGGTTAGAATTACAAATGAGGTGTGTGTGTGTGTGTGTGTGTGTGTGTGTCTTTAAGAAATTGCTTAATTTTCAAATACTTAACACACCGCCAAATAAGAAAGCATTTATTAAATGAGGATTTGAAGTATAGATTTAATGAACAAGTAACATAATCTTATCATTATGCTAGTCTGTACTTATAATATTTGCATAAATAAAGTTTGGCTCCTCAAATAGTTAAGTATTGTCTCCTACAAACTTGTTTTGCTAATTGTCCTAGGAGACATTATTTCAAAATAAAAAAACAAAAGTCTGATTTTTACACCTAAATTATCCACATTAGCAGACATCGTATTACTAAGATGTTCATTCATTTAAAAGTTGTTTGCTTTGTATACTTGAAAAATCTATTGACTTAATCTTCTCTGGAGTCCTTAGCAGCAAAAGTGGTGACTGAGATCCATTCCTCACAATGTCCTCAAACCAATACTACATAGTTCCCTGATAGGAAGAAGTCAGAAGCTCAAGTTCAAATACAGAACTATCACTGAATTATTTGGGGACACCCAAAACATCACTTAACTTATTCAGGCCTCGGTTTCCTCCCTCCACCATAGGTTCCTCGGAGATGATGATGATGATGATCATGATGATCATGATCATGATGACGGCAATGGTGGTGATGATGATGTTGGTGGTGATGGTGGTGGTGATAATGGTTTGTGGTGGTGTTGAGGGTGAGATAATGTTGATGGCATTTATGGTGATGATGATAATAATGCTGCTGTTTATTTAGTCTTCTAGGCCAAGGCACTATTCTAAGCCTTTGACTTAAGTTCACTTACAATATCCTCATAGAAACCCTAGACTGAGGGTCTCTTCCCAAATCCCTGCCTACTGTGAACTCTTGAGCAAAGGACATCTGGCAGTAGCCTTTTCAAACAGCAGCCTCAACAATATTTTCTGTCATGCAGGCCCTTCATCCAATGTCTTTTTGACACCTTTCCCTTCAATAAGACAGGTTTCCTCCACCTTGATCTGGGTGGGTTAAAAACCATGGCAGGAGTGACACTACATGATTTCCAAGACTAGGTCATAAAATGCATGACAACTTCTGTCTGGTTCTTTTTGAGATGCTTACTCTGAACCCAGACATGAGGCTGTGCGGAAGCTCAGGTTACAGGGAGAGACCCTCTGTAAAGGCTGCAGCTGACAACTTCAGCAGATTCTCTGCCAACAACCAACATCAATTACCAGACGTGTGAGTCAGGGTGTCTTCAGTGATTCTAACCCCCAGTCACTGAGTCACCACCAGCCTTCAGGTCTTACCAATGGAGTTTCCATCTCTCAAGGCTTTGTCCCTGCTGTGGACCCATGATGAATTCCTGATCCTCAGAAGTGGGAGCATACTAAGACAGCTGTGGTTTTAGGTCTCTAAGTTTGGGGTGGTTTGTTATGCAGCCTATAAGGTTCTCCACTCTCCCTTAGAGCCTAGACAGAGCCAGACCTGAGACCTCTTTGTCCCTATTGCTAACAGTTGTGTGGCTTGTGGCAAGAATCCAGATAGAGGCCCACATACCATATGTCTGAACTTTTAAAAACTATAATAAGCCAACCTAACAAACTATTAAATATAATTTGCTCTGTCATACTACATAGATAAAAATACCTCTATATCAACCTGAAAGGTTTTCATTTAAAATTTCCATATTCCTGAGAGTTCTGTATTGAACATGGGCTTCTGGGAGCACTGGTCATCAGCCTGTGGTCTGCCTGCTTGCCCCATCTCTCTCTCTCTCTCCACCCCGTACTGCAACACTGCAACCCCGGCTAGAATGTCCAAGCTCCATCATACCCCTAACCTCCTCCTCCACAGCATACATCCAGCCCTTGGCCATCCCTCAGTCCTACAGGCCTACACACAAGTGACATGATCCAACCACAGGGCAGGGGGCATGAGCAGAAGGGCAGGCACCTACCAGTCTACCAAGGCAGAAGCCACACATGTTCAGGGGTGGTGGGGATGGGGCTTAGGGCCATTTCAGCAGGATATTCCCAAGGAGGGTGTGGTCTTAGGATGAGACCCTCTTCTTAGCCCATGGGGAAGGGCATTCCCACAGGAGACCAGAGCAGGGCTCTCTAGGGCACAGGTCTGAGAGCAGGAGCCTGAGACAGTAATGCTCCTGGCCTTCCCTTGACCCCATCTCAGAACTGAAGAGGTTGTAAAAAGCATATCCAACCTGATATCTTTCCACAGCAGCATGAGAAGAGGAAAGAACATTCACGGGCTTCTGGAAACACGTCACTACTCCATGCCCAGGACTTTACTACTCCGTGCCCATGCCAGGCTCCCGAAAGGGATTGTCAGAACATTGCTATAGACCAGAGGTGGGCCATATAAACTCCACAAAATCATTTAGTCTGGCCCTGCCAAGGCATTAGGGGTGAGTTAATTCAATGTTTGACCAAATATAGCAGGCTACTTTTTAAGCTGATAATTTTGTATGGTCCACAAATCTCTCTCTCTCTCACTTCCTACTGTGTTCTCCAATTCAACTTTGCCATCTGTAAAGCCAGAAAATACATTTTGATTCCCATTCGCTTCCCTGTATATAATTATCAGTTTGTTAAAACTGAAGGGGGAAGGCCTGAAGACTGATTAGCATATCCCCAAACTCCAACACCAAGCAACCCTCAAGAACTCACATCCTTAGAACCTCTACCCTGTCCCCTTCTGAATTATGCATTTCAGAGCCCTGAGGAGACAAGCAAACTGGCTGATCCTTCCAGAAATTATTGCATCAGATGGAGAATGGAAAAGAAACAAATCAATATTTGGATTTTTTAAAACTGTGTACTTTTAAAAAACTGTGTCATATATATTTTAAAATGTAATAGTGTTAAGATGATGAAAAACTGCGAATTGGTAAAATGGAGAAAAAGACTTATAAAGGAGAAAATGGAAATGTATTACACGGACGGGGGCAGGAGTAAGAATAGAGACAGCACGTTCTCTGACTACCTTCAGCAGCATACCTATTCACTACTCCTAAAATCAGGAGGCAACAGGGCTTCGTGACCCTGGTCTGTTATATTGGTGAGTTCCAGAGAAGCCCAATCAAACCTCACTAAGTATGGAATTTGGCTCACTGTCACCGTTTCTGCCACCATCCCCATCACCAACAGATTCTTCCTCCCAAAGCAAATCCCAACTGACTAGCTAACTTGTATAACTAGGCACAATAAGTTACCGTAAGCAGGCATCGATGAACAAGTGCGTTACCCTGCATGAGCAATTTAGTTGGAAATTCAGCTGCAGACTTATTGCCTGTCCCACTGCAGAAGTATTTAGGGTTGAACTAGATCACCATCCCCATCACCAACAGATTCTTCCTCCCAAAGCAAATCCCAACTGACTAGCTAACTTGTATAACTAGGCACAATAAGTTACCGTAAGCAGGCATCGATGAACAAGTGCGTTACCCTGCATGAGCAATTTAGTTGGAAATTCAGCTGCAGACTTATTGCCTGTCCCACTGCAGAAGTATTTAGGGTTGAACTACGAGACTATTAAGTTACAATAACAGTAAGGTCAAATTCATGTGATGACATTAAAAGAAGAACTTGTTTCCAAAATTAGCAAAATGATGTCCCCAATATATACACCTAGTATAAATACACATTTCTCATGAACTTGCATATCTATAAGAGAAGCTGTGCTGTGTGTGAGTTTTGGAACCCAAGCAGCAGGCAATGGAGAACTTAAGTTTGCACAAGGGTTGCCATTATTCCCCACTGTTTTCAATGACTTGTATTCTGAAAACACCTTCTATTTAGACAAATGTGACCTGGCAGTGGTGTTTGCTTAAAGATTATTTTGGTTTTCTGGGAAATCTGTGTAATTGATTCAGATTTTGAATGAGGGAGGAAACTGTAAACTTAAAACCAATTAAATGCTGAGCTATTGAGAAGCCCTGGCTCCCTGAGCTAGAGAAAGACAGCCCCATGGGTGGAGTGGACTACAGTCAACTTCACTGCCCTCAAGTTGGGGAGGTTAATGGAAAGAACTCCAGAATGGGAACCAGAAGAGAAGACTACTTATGGGGGCTCTGCCACTGACCAGCCATATGACCTTGGGCAAGTCACCTGGCCTCTTTGAGCTGCACTCTCCCCCTGCATAAAATCGTGATAATGAATCTGCCTTCCCTACATCAACAAATGGTAGAAGAAATGGTGAAATGGGTGACAAAGTTCCTTTTTACATATCAAATGTACAGTACTAGGCTCCCTGCATATTTTACTTGACTTGTAATTGAATTTTCCACATGTGTTGTGTCTGATATTCTTCACCAGATTGTAAATCCCATCCGTACAGGAAACAGGTGTATCATAGTTCTGGCTTTGCCCATACTGGGCGAGGGGGGGGGGATATCTATTAATACTAGCACTGGTGTTATATAATGCATATGAATAAATACCAGTGAATGACCAGAGAAATCAGATATTTATTTTTTCATCCCTGAAACTTAAGCACTGTTAGGGCATGAAGAATGTGTGCTATTTAATAGAAGGCAAAGCAATGTATGTCGTTGAAAGAAACATCGAGGAGCTCTGGACAATTACTGGTGACTTCCTGTTTCCCTTACTGGAGATTCCTGATTCTCTGTTGTTGTGGTTGTTTTTTTAATCTTCTCTTCCTCGGTTTTCCCTTCACTCTCCTCCCCTCATCCACTCCATTTTCCACCTGCCCCTTTTTCCTTTGGGCCCACGAATGGCCTCTGGATTAGAAAGTTACTGGCTGGGCCTCTAAAACCTTGTTGCTCAGACCGGCAGCCATGGCATCACCTGCCAGCTATTGACAATGCAGAATCTCCTCAACCGCTGTCCACGTCACCGCAGAGCCTAAGTGTCGGTGGGCACGTTCAAATTTGGGAATCACGGCTCTAAAATGCAGACACCAGCATACACACATAGAACAGATCGAATCACTTGCTAAATCACAGAGCAAACTTAATTACTGTGAGCTGATCATCAATTTATCCTATTACTCACACCATTTGCTTCTCTCTTTCTTAGTCTAACTCGCTCTTGTGTTGATTGGTTTGTTTGGTTCCTCTCTAAGCACCACCTCCCCTCTCAAAGGTTCAGAATGACAAATGAAGTAAAAATAGTGTCAACTAGTCTTCTTAGCAAGTTGGGTAAAAAGTTTAGTGAGAAAGGAGGCACCAAGCACATTCTTAAAGGGATTTTGGATGATATGAGTGCAACCCAGAGGTCAGCTGCTGTCACCCCGTCCCATGACGTTTAGCTCAAGCTGACTCTGCGACGTCCCGTGGGAAGTTGAATGCCCTCCTCAAGATGGATGCACATTCCCGAGGCATCCTTCTCAGGGCCACTTGGGCCTCTACGCTCGTGGCCTTACTCCCTGGTTTTTGCCTATCGCTTCTCCTCTGGACGCCTCATCAATGTGGACGGAAAAAGGCTTCTCTGGCTTTGATGTCTCCCCTCCCCACCAGTGTGCACAAAGGCACTGATGTTCAGGAGCTGCAACTGAAGGGGAGGAGACGGAGATGGTCTACACCCTGAGTGATGTAAAAATGGCCAGTGGACATCATTTTTGTTCTTAAAGTCCTTCATCAGGGCTCCGCACTGCAGGGTCCCGTTCCCACCTTGCTGCCTCTCCCCCTCTTTCTTCTCTACCTCCCTCCCTTCATCTCTGGTCTTCACTCCCCAAATTCCTGTTCTATTGCTTATATGTGACACTTAGGCAATTTTGTTTGTTTTGCAGGTATCTTCTAAACCAGTGGGTCTCAACCTTCTGGCCCTTTAAATACAGTTCCTCATGTTGTGACCCAACCATAAAATTATTTTCGTTGCTACTTCATAACTGTAATGTTGCTACTGTTACGGATCGTAATGTAAATATCTGATATGCAGGATGGTCTTAGGCGACCCCTGTGAAAGGGTCGTTCGACCGCCAAAGGGGTAGCAACCCACAGGTTGAGAACCGCTGTACCATACCCTCACATTTTCAAATTGTTCCCCTAAACAAAGTTTCTTCCCTACAGAGCCCCTCAGTGACAGCTGTTAAAGTTGGAATGCTGTCGCCCACTGTAA
Source organism: Myotis brandtii (assembly GCF_000412655.1). Taxonomy (NCBI): domain Eukaryota; kingdom Metazoa; phylum Chordata; class Mammalia; order Chiroptera; family Vespertilionidae; genus Myotis; species Myotis brandtii. The sequence continues at coordinate 705,495 of NW_005357346.1, read as the reverse complement.
GAGGACACACCAAGGCCAGGAGGATATTGTGGTGAGGCCAGACTTTGCTTAAGAAGTATGGGTGCTCCTGAGTTAGTGAAATGAAGACGTGCTCCAAGCCAGAGAGGTTAGAATCAGAGGGCAAGGAGAGTGGGAAGGGAGGGAGG
>NW_005357346.1:649491-704442 GCF_000412655.1 Myotis brandtii | reverse complement strand
GAGCACAAAGAGAACTCACTTCTTACTGACTTTCTAGTCCCTGACTTAGCACCACATTGAACCAATTCTCCTGTACTTTCTAGGAACACACTGACTTAACCGAAATGAAATATAATTATGTGCCTTTTCTTCACCCCAGGTTCTATATCTCACCCACCCCAGCCCACAGCCCTTGAATCCACATACCAGTGTAGAGCTGTGGGGCTCCGCACAAATTCCTCATCCATTTGAACCTCAGGATCTAATGTTATTGAACAGGGTGTTAAATGCAACTCTCACAGTTCACTCTGCATTTTGGCTGAGACCCCAACGCTGAGGACAATAGGTGTTAAGCAGCAAGACACTCTAAAGAAAGAAATCCAATCCCCCATGCAGCGCCTACTAATGAGGGCAAAACTGGGGATGCGTCCTGCCGTTCACCCCCTCTTGCCTCTATGTAACAGGAGGCCCAGAAAATTAAATCGATTTTAATAAGATTAGAGAGGATGGATTTTTCCCTTCCTGCTCACCCACACAGAGAGGGAAAGGGGGTTTCCCTCCTCAAAACCAGTGAGGAGACCCCCGTGGGTTTGAGCACACAGGAAAGGGATAGAGCTCTTGGGAGCAAATGACCTGTGTTGCCTGACTCTGGCCTGACAACCCGTAAGGCAAGAGTCTAGTAAAAGCTTCTCTTGGCAAACAAGTGCAGAGGGCTGTTGGGGGGAGCAGCCTGCACTTCCGGCTTTTGGGGGAGCAAAGACACTGAGTTTTCCTATAAATCAAGTCTGAGTCATCTCAAAGGACCCTGGCCAACAGGACTCACATGCCTGTCCTGTCTAGCAGAGTAAGATGATTTCAATAGAAAAAAAAAAAACTTGGGTGTGCCTTTTGATGCAGAAGGTCACATGCAGTCGGCTAAAAGGTGGCTCGGAGTGCCAAGGAAGGAGAGGTCCCTGTTGAGGGAGCCATGTCACTAAGATGCCTAAGGAGGAAGAGGGCCAGCATTTGGGCCCTGCAGGGAGCCAACCCCATATTACACCACCCATGCCTGCTACTGCTGGGCATGCAGGAAGACTGCATTTCTCTACTTCACTTCAGTTAAGCTGGTTCCAATGTCTAGATTCTGGGCAACGGAAAGCAGGTGAGAGTGCTGTGTGGCACTCCCAGGCCTAGGCACAAAGTCCCCTGCATGGCTCTCCACTATTTGTTTTCTGCTCCCAGGGTGATCCTGGAGGCCGCAAGTTGAAGGTGGTAGAGCCACAAGATGAAAGGAGCCTGGATCCCTGAGTCACTGCTTGGAAGAGAGCTACCCTCACCTAATGGACATGTGACAAAATGGCATTGTGCTAAAGAACTAAAATTTCAGGGATTTTTGTTGTGTTGTGTTTTTATTATTCCAGCATGGCTTAGTCTGCCCTCATAATGCAGCGGACTTCTGTGCCTGAGGCAGTTCTGATCAGGCAGAGGTAGGGAGGGGAGAAGCTTTTGTAAGAGCAGATACCAAAGTTTTTACATTACACTGAGAAATGGTGTTTAACAAGCATTATTTTTTAAAATTTTGAAGTAATTATAGATTCACAGGAAGTTGTAAAGATAGCACAGAGAGCTCTCAGGTTCTCTTCATCCAGTTTTCCCCAACGTTACACCGCCCATAACTACAAGACAACACCCAAGCCAGGAAACTGGCATTGGTGCATTGTGTTCATATAGTTCTGTATCATTTCATAACACATGTAAGTTCATGTAAATACCAGTGACCAGGGAAATCAAGGCACAGAACTGTTCCATCACCCCAAAGATACCCTGGGGCCACCGCTTTATGGCCACACCCACCTCCCTCACCACAACCACTAATTAGTTCTCCATTTCTATATTTTTTATAGAAATAGAAACATACATCTTGTGACTTTTTGAGACTGGCTTTAAAACAAAACAAAACAGCCTAATGCTCTTGAGAGCCATCCAAGTTGTTGCATGTCCATTCGTCTTTATTGTAGAGTAGTATTCCACGAAATAAGGATGTACCTACCACTTATTGTTCAACCCATCACTTATTATAGGACATTTTGGTCATTTCCACTTTTGAACAAAAATAAATAAAAGTTGCCATGAGCAATCATGCACAGGTTTGATGATGATGGGTTTTATTTATCTGAAGGAAATGCTCAGGAGTGTGATCGCTAAGTCATATAGTAAGTCTAGTTTTGCTTTGTTTGTTCGTTTTTTAAGAAACTGCTGAACTATTTTCCAGAGTGACTGCAAGCATTTCAAATTCCCATCAGCAGTGTATGAGAGACCCAGATTCTCCATGTCCTCACCAGTGTTTTGTACTCTGACTATTGTTTTTTTAATATATTTTTATTGATTTCAGAGAGGAAGGAAGAAGGAGAGAGAGACTGAAACATCAGTGATGAGAGAGAAACATTGATCGGCTGCTTCCTGCACACCCGCTACTGGGGATAGAGCCCGAAACCGGGGCATGTGCCCTTGACCAGAATCGAACTCGGGACCCTTCAGTCCACAGGCCGACGCTCTATCCACTGAGCCAAACATATAGGGCCCAACTATATTTTAATTTAATTGTTCTAATTGGTGTGCAGTGAGATCTCATCACAATCTAAATTTTCACTTCTCTGATGGCTGGTGATGGTGAACACCTATTCATGTTCTCATGTATCTTCTTTGATAAATTGTTTCTTCATGCTGTTTGTCCATTTTATAATTGAAATGTTTGCTTTTTTTCACTGTTGAGTGTTGAGAGTTATTTAGATATTCTAAATCTGCATCCATTTTCAGATATGTAGTTTGCAAATATTTTCTCCCAGTCTATAGTGTGGCTTTTATTCAATTTATCAATTTTTTCTTTTATTATTATTATTAATTTAATTTTACTTTTCCCATCACCATTTATCCCCTCTATGCCCTAGGTCGCCTGTGTTTTCATCTAAAAGTTTTATAGTTTTCATTTTACATTTAAATATATGCTCCATTATAGAATTGTACAGGTGAAAGTTATATAATCTTATTAACCAATGCCACCCCAATTATTTAATAGAATAAAATTTTTTAAAAAGAAATAAATATATGATCCACTTTTGTGCAAAATGTGAAGTTTAGGTCGGCTTGCTTTTAGCCTGTGGATGTCCAATCACTCCAACACCATTGACTGAAAAGGCCCTCCTTCCAGTGAATTGCTTATGCACCTCTGTCAAAATTTAATTGCTGTATCTCTTTGGGGCTATTTCTGGGTTGATTACATTGTTCCATTGATGTAGGTGCCTATCCTTCTTCTGCCAGTATTGCAGAGTCTTAACGGATATTATTTTTAATGTTTAAAAGTGGCTAGTCCAGGCTGTGGGTCTGCCTAACTTCTCAGCCAGTACACAGGAAACTGATCTAACAGGATTTGGAGAGAGTGGCAGAAAAAGTCAGTGATGCTGGAGTGACTGGACATCCGTAGGCTAAAAGCAAACCGACCTAAACTTCACACTTCACACTTCCCTGAGAAAGCACAAGGCACAAAGCACAAAACACAAAGCACTAAGTAAATGTTCCCCCTGCTGAAGTCTCACCAAGTCCAGTTTGTTCAATAGGCAATTACAATTATTCACTTCTTAAAGGGTTTGATTTTTGCGTGTGTGGGTTTCACACATCACATATGAGAAGCATTTAACAATGTACCTGGCACATTGTGAGTCCTCAATTTTATTGTTTGTCATTAATATTCAACGTATCATCATCTTCATCACCCATGCTCATCGCTGCACCCTTCCTAGTGGGTACACAGGGAGGCCAGCATTTCTATCCCTCAAGTACACCTCCCCCCTACACTTAGAAGTTAAGTATTGCCTTAAGGAATAAAACTCTGGCTTAGCATCTGTTAGCCTTCCTCACCCACCTTGAAGGAAAGGGAAATGTATCTAGACAGGTAATAGACCCCACGGTAGCTTAGGGGAGCAGGCATTTCCTCCTGACCTTCACGGCTACCCATCTGCCTTGTGCTTTCTCAAGTAAGGAGAGCAAGCTGGGCACCTAGATACTGTGCCCAGGGCCTGGCCTCCTGGGCCTGTGGTGATGCGTTTAGGGGACCCAGGACAGCCAAGGCAGAGGGCTGGAGGGGAAAGAAGGAAGAGGAGTCACTCACATCCTTCAAGCCTTCCTCTGCCCTCCAGCACCGATCTGAAGCTTAGCCAAACCCACAGTGGCCTGGCTCAGCTCTCCCAGCTGGGGACCGGCCTGGGAGACCACACCAATCAATGGGTTAATAAGGATTTCCGGGTCTGGGGTAGTGAGGGTGGCAGCAGCTGGGATGAGGCAAGAGAGAATCATTATTTTTAATTTCAGCAAGTCAATGCATTAATAAAGGAGTTGGATGAAATGTGAACATGGTAGTGGTTGGGGGTGGGGGTTGGGTGGGGGGTGAGAGAAAAGTCCATCACTTTCTAAACGTTCGCCTGCAAAGGGCAGCCGGATCTTTGAAATCAGAGTGGAGAATTCTTCAAGTCTGGTAATAGCAAACACTCTTCACCATGCCCTGCAGTGGCTGCTGACTGCAGACAGCTTTTTTCCCCCTCAACAATAGAAGAGATGGAAAAGAAAAGGCAAGCTTGCAGCCTCAGGGTTTTTTGTTGTTTTTTTTTAAGGGCTCTTTCCGCTCCAACCTACATCTAAGAGGGAGGGAAACTATCTTTTGTTATCACTCAATCTCCCTTAAATTTAAGAACAGCTGGGGATATTTTTCATGATTCATTAAATTCACATCATTCCAAAGAAATCTTCCTGCCGATTTATCTTTGCCTCAGCGGTTGGGGAGCCAGGAGTGCGCTGGTCCCTGAATGCCGTCAACCTGGGTTCACTGTTTTGGGCTGAGTCTGTGATCTTTCATGCTGGAATATCTTTTTTTGAGGGTGAAAGAGAAGTGGGAAAGGAATAGGGGTATTGAAATGAATCTTTCCAGTCAATTTTTCCCTTTCTGGAGCTAAAGAGAAAGTCATATGGCTGTCACAGCTAAAGACTACACCCCAGCTAATGTCCTCAGCAGGGGAGAATAATTGGTAAATTCTCTAATTAGAGTCCTGTTTACTTTTCTCTTTTCATACAGGCTAATCCTTGTGTTTAAAGAAGATATTCTGCCTTGATTAAAACCACCGGTTTTAGTCGGAGTCACAGTAGAACCCAGGGTAAATGCAATGTGTTTGAGTTCCCATAAGTGTTCATTCATTTAGCCATTCATTCATTGAAGACAACTATATATCGAGTGGTAAATACAAATATGACGTGATCTGTACCCCCAGGGCTGGGGCAAGCGTAACAGACAGGTTTCATGCTCTGTGCCAACTGTCATCCACTGAAGGTGGCTTTCTACAGCACTGTGAGGCCACTGGCTGGTTTAAGGGAAAGAAGAGCTTTCCTGGGATTATTGCTACCCATCAAGGAAGCAGGAAGGTGGTAGGTGGTACATACTAAGGATAGAGACTATGCCCCTCACCCCCATTATTTGTTGAACCTCCAGGGAGTACAGACAGAGCACTGTGTGTGGCTTTCAAATCTTCTCCTCCCAGGGGCATACAAATGATCAGAGAGGTGGTTGGTGAAGCCCTGGAGAGCCCATGGCTCCAGGAGTCCTGGCCTTTCCCTCTCATGGTCTTTAGTCAAGTGACACAAGGGCCCAGGCTCAGTCAACATGTTCGCATGTGCATACCTGTGATTAAAAAGTCTTTGTTATTATGTCACTGTACTGCACAGGCAGCACAACCCAGAGATGACAGGCTCATGTTGGAACCAACTCCCCTCACCCCCATTATTTGTTGAACCTCCAGGGAGTACAGACAGAGCACTGTGTGTGGCTTTCAAATCTTCTCCTCCCAGGGGCATACAAATGATCAGAGAGGTGGTTGGTGAAGCCCTGGAGAGCTCATGGCTCCAGGAGTCCTGGCCTTTCCTTCTCATGGTCTTTAGTCAAGTGACACAAGGGCCTAGGCTCAGTCAACATGTTCGCCTGTGCATACCTGTGATTAAAAAGTCTTTGTTATTATGTCACTGTACTTCAAGGGCAGCACAACCCGGAGATGACAGGCTCATGTTTGGGAACCAACTGTCTGGGTTACACACTGGCTCTGCCATTTCGTAGCTAAGGAAAATTGGGTAAATTACCTAACCTCCCTGGGCCACTGTTTTCTCATCTGTACAGTGGGGAGAAGAGCACCTACATACTGGATTGTTAGGAAGGTCAAGAGAATTCCCACAGTGTAGTAAGAATCCTGTGTGTGATCATCAGGGCTGTTGTGGTTGTGGTGGGTTTTGCTGAGGACCTAGCCTGTCAGACACCGTAGCTCAGCAGTTACACTCTCCTTCCACTCCCCCCTCTTTCGGTTTCTCCTCTCTAATAGAATTATGTTCGAGAAGAGAAGAGAAGAAACAAAAATTTGCATGTCTCTATTTTAGAGTTCATGAGAGCCCCACCTCCTGAGGGATTTGCTGAGGACTCTTCTATAAAAATCAGGTGTAACCACATCTGCCTCTTGTGGGAGGAAGAACAGTAAGCTTGTATTTCAACAAGCTTTCAAGGAACTCGATAACGGTGACACATTAACTGATAAATAAGAAGCCGTGGGCAGAGTCACTATCCCTGAATAAGCATAAAATGAAAAGCTTAAGGAATTCCGGTGAATTACAATTTCACTAATGTTAACGGTGGGAAGCCATTCTGTCCCCTGCACGTTGTTTTGTGCCCTTTCTGCCTGGGGGCCGGCGAGTGCTACATCTGTGACTGTCTGTCCATGTATAGACCCCTGTAGTGGACACTGTAGGAATGTTCAAAAAATGTATCAGACTTAGCTTCTGCCCCCAAGGAGCCCGACTGGGCAGGCTCCTCCTATACCCATCAAAAGGAGTAAACCATTGCAAAGCCAGGCATTACCACAGGGCCTCTGATTGCTAAGTGACAGGGAGTGAGGAGGGGTCTGGGTCAGGGCTCATGAGGACAGACAGTTGGATTTGAGAGAAATGTTAGATGGCAAGTCACTTGAACTAAGGTCTTAGTGGGAATGAAGGAAAAGAAACTAATAGGTAACCTACAGGAGGCTAAGTCCTCAATGAATCTGTCTCACTTCCTCTCCAACAAACCTCCTGGTTGATAGTAACTCAGCATTTTATCATGAGAAAATGGAGACTAAGAGTCGTGAGGTGGAAGATCCCTGAGACTTGCAGACCTTGATCAAGCTATTTCTTGGAAGCACAGAAGTTGAGAACATCAGACATCTAAGGCCTCAGAGAAGAAAAGACGATGGCTTCTGGGAAAAAGCAAAGAGGAGGAGATGGGACAGGTGAAAGGAGACTCCCCACAGAGGTTTGGAAAGAAGGTGTCAAGTTGAAAACTCCCTGTGTAAAACAGAACCCAAGGAGGGGCGAGATGACTAGTTACCCATCTTTCGTAGCATAGACATCCTGCCTTCCCTGATCCCAGCAAGCTGAGTTAGGTGCCCTTGTACGGTGTCCCCATGGCACCTCACACTCCCCGTGCCTTAGCACTCCCCCACATGATTGTTGTGACCTACCTCTCCGCTCGTGTGTTATGCTCTGTGAAGGCTCAGTGTGATGTCCCCAGCATTTAGCCCAGTGCCTGGCTATATAGTCAGCACTCGGTGAATATTTTTAAATGAGCGATTGTCTCAATATCACTGTGGAATAGAGAAAGAACAAAATATGCCCTCCTTAGAGCCTTGGTGGGTGTGTCCCAAGCCCTCATCCCCGGTGACTTACTACCACAGAGACTCTAGGCCTCCCATGGGCCTCACAACTCTGCAACCCCCTTCTCTCTGAGCCCTGGCAGAGGCCAAACTGGAGAGCAAAGGGCACTTTATCTTTGGAGGCCACACCCAGGAACCTTGTCTAAAAATTATTATAAAAAATTGCAAAGTGATAAAAGTAGAGTGTGAAGCCAAGCACGGGGTCCGTCTAAGCACAGCGACCTGTGCTGCTGCTGGGTCACACTCCACACGCATTTGTCCGTAACCCTGTCTGCAGACGGTCTGACACGCTTTCCCACTAGGGATCTAGGAACTGTCTCCTCAGGAATCATGACTTGTAAAGATGACCAACTGGAGTAACCAGATTAAGACTAAGAAATGAATCAGGAATGGTGGAATTTCTGGCCCCTGTGGCGGAGATCATTGTGGATGGGGCTTACAGGGATGGGCAGGAACCTTAAATTCCATTATTTCACTAATACCTCATTACACATTGGGCTTCTGTTTTGGTGTGTATGTAATATACACACATATCTTGAATTGAGAAGAATTTTTTCTAACCTCATTATATCCAAAAGTCAAATGAACACTAAAAATTGGGGAACTCATATAGATGCTCTGAGGCTTCATAGTATAAAGAGAATAGAAATCTTCTATCAGAACACCTTATAGGTAAGCCAGTATAACAGCGGATCCCAGAACTGTAAATGGTAGACGGCTGTAATGGATACTTTACAACAGAATGCCACATGGTTTCAGAATGTACTGTACTTCAGGGGATCTCAGCCCTGTCTGTTCATTAGCATCACTTTGTCAGGATTCTAACACACTGAGGCTGGGGCTCCAGATCAACTGAATCAACATTTCCAGAAGTACGGCTGAGGCAGCAGACCTGGGCACCCCTGCCCTAAGTGAGCAGGTCCAGTAACAGGCACAGGGCGGGGCTTCCTGAAATGCACATTAACGTGATGTGACTCCAACTTCAATCGGAAGCCTGTTCATTTAAATCCAGGCCTGAGAAGGAAAGCCAGCTCACTTCAACTGTCATCCTATATAATAAAGAGCTAATATGCTAATTAGACTGAAGAGCAGAACGACCGTCCAGAAGACATTCCGGACAAAGTTGGGGCTGCGAGGGCTGAGCCCCTTGCACGAATTTCGTGCATTGGGCCTCTAGTTATTATATATTTGAAAGCAGTGAAATCCCTTCACAAAAAGAAAAACAGAAGACTCTAACTTAAGCCTAAAATCATCAATAAAATATCACATCAATTTCATCCCATGGTACAAATCCCAATTTCCATGGAAAACTGCCTGACCCTACAATGCAGCAGGGGCTTGTTCTAATCGCAGGGGATGGATTCTGAACAGGTCCCCTTCTCGGGCCGGCTATGTCTGTAAGTCGCACTGTCTTTACTGTAGCTGGATAATTAATTCCTTTTCAGAAATATTCTCATCTTCTCCTAAAAGAGGGGGGAAGAAAGGCTTTTTTGATGTCGACTGACAGGATTATGAAGTGACCCTCTGGGTCAGAAAGAGACTTTTCTTTGTCTCATCAAGGAAATCAATTTCTAAGTCCAAGTCTCTTAAAATAATATATTCTTGTGGCACGCACGCAGCTTTTTTGATCTGCTATGAAAAGAATAAGAGGTAAAGAGGATCAGGGGTGGCAACGGAATATTATAATCTGCCACACTCACACATCAGCCTTCCACTAAGTAACTCCAGATAAATTGAGGATTTACATATTGAAGATTAAGTGGGAGGAAGAGCAGCAGATGCCTAAATAGAGGGATGCAAAGATGTAACTGAAGCAAGTTAACTCTTAGAAGTTGAAGTTACTTGGTGTTTTTATTGATCCACTTGGAAGTGTCACATGTATTAGTGACTAACCAAGATAATCTCAGATCAATGGAACTGACATCCCACCCGGAGGGGATTTTCCCCCCCCGTCCTTAGTGAAATCCCAATTACACCCACAAGCGACAGTTAAATGCACACGGAGACGCGTAAATGCTGCAGATGGAACACAGGAGGAAGCAGCTGGGGGTGTTTCCCTCAGAACTGTTTTTAACAGCCTGCACACAAATAATGCCTCTCTGATACAGAGATAAAAATAAAACATAAATATTGAAAAAAGCACTGGCCACAGCAACAGGATGACATGAGACGCTGTTTTGGGGCCCCGGTTCTATTACCCTTGGATCATTCTAGATATTCTCCCACTTTGGGGGCTTCTGAGAAATCCTGAAAATCAGATTCAACCTCAGGCTCCCAACTCTACTAGGTGCACAATTACTGACAGACTGTTTCCCTGCCACTGTTCCCAGGAGCCTGTGTGGCTCCTGTTAGGCCTCTGTTAGAACCCCCTAAAGCAGTGATGGCGAACCTGTGACACACGTGTCAGAGGTGACACGCGAACTCATTTTTTGGTTGATTTTTCTTTGTTAAGCGGCATTTAAATATATAAAATAAATATCAAAAATATAAGTCTTTGTTTTACTATGGTTGCAAATATCAAAAAATTTCTATATGTGACACGGCACCAGAGTTAAGTTAGGGTTTTTCAAAATGCTGACACGCCGAGCTCAAAAGGTTCACCATCACTGCCCTAAAGGGAGCCACCCATCTACCTTCCTGACGGCTCACAACATACCTAACCAAGCACTGACTTTCCTTGTTGAGGACTTGTAGTCTGTGGTGCAGAGTTCTTCACCCTGTAGGTGTTCTTTACATAACAACTCTGATTACAGAACATGCATCTTTCACATATGAAGAGACTGCTGAGCCACCATTGGTTGAGTGGAGTTTGGGCTCTTTTTCTAGTGGGAAGAATGAACCCAGCTGAAGTTTCCTTAGGTTGCACCATCCTCCTCATCTCTACATCTAGCCTGCTAGCATTTCCTAGCCACTTGCAAAGCCCAGCTTCAATGGCAGGAATTACAAAGGAGAGGAAAGTGAATAGGGTGCAGGGGGAAGGGAAAGGTCATATGGGGGCAAATGATGGGGCTCCTAAGGTATTGGTGATGTTTTCTTTCTTGACCTGGGTGCTGGTTACTTGCTGTTCTCTTTGTAATAATGTAGGAAGCAGTATACTTAGGTTGTATGTGCTTTTTGTTGTGACTGTTGTTGTTAATCCTCACCTGAGGATATTTTTGCATTGATTTTTAGAGAGAATAGAAGGGAGGGCACAGAATCATCACTGTGAGAGAGAGAGAGAGAGAGACATCGTTTGGTTGCCTCCCACATGAGCCCCAACCAGGGTCGGGGATTGAGCCTGCAACGGAGGTATATATGTGCCTTTTGACGGGAATCAAACCCGGGATCCTTTAGTCTATGGCAGCCGTGGGCAAACTACGGCCCGCGGGCTGGATCCGGCCCGTTTGAAATGAATAAAACTAAAAAAAAAAAACACCGTACCCTTTTATGTAATGATGTTTACTTTGAATTTATATTAGTTCACACAAACACTCTATCCATGCTTTTGTTCCGGCCCTCCGGTCCAGTTTAAGAACCCATTGTGGCCCTCTAGTCAAAAAGTTTGCCCACCCCTGGTCTATGGGCTGACACTATCCACTGAGTCAAACCAGCTAGGGCTGGTTGTGTGTACTTTTATAACCACGTGCTACTTTTCGCAATTCAAAAGGTGAAGGAAAGAAAAAAAGAAAAGAGAGACAAATATGAATGTCCCAGTCAAGGAGTTTTCAATCTAGTAGAAAAGATACTACAGGATACAAAAAATACTAAATGTTATCTGGCTTATAATGCAAGAGGAGGTGTGATGAATGCCAAAATTTACATAGAGATAATAATTATAGCTAAATGTAGATATATAATTACAGAAAAATCTAACCATTTATCCCTATTATGTAATTATATAAATATAAATTACTCTAGGACTATGTATACATTACTATGGGAATTGGAAGACCCATCAGGGTAGATCAAGGTTATCAGATGAGGCAGCCTAGATGGGGCAATAGTTGGGACAGGCCTTGAAAAATGGGCCCAATGTCACAGTAGAGCTGGAGCTCCTGGGAGGTGGGCATCGATCAGGAAGGAGGATCAGAAGCAAAATAGAGTCCGGGGAAGACCCCCTCAATCAAAGGAGGGCAGTAGTTTAACTTAAGAACAGAGAAGAATGTGTAGAGCTAGAAAAGTATTTTACTCAGTGGATAAAGGAGGACCATAGAAAACATTAAGTATTTGAATGGTATGTTGAAGAATTAAGGGGTGGTAATCTACTGGGTGAACTGCAGGGATGGGAGCATGTGACAAGAAGGCTGTTAGGTTTCATAGATTATCCTTGCCCTTCAGAGCCCAAGGTGGGGCAGGGAGAGGGAGCTGTGAAGGCCCCTGGGAACTCAGGGCTCCAAGTCCCTATTGGCCTGATCCCTTCCCTCCTGCAACATCCCCTTTGGCCCTTTCAAAATAAATTCCTTACTCATGTGGTCATTTCCCTCCACTGGTGGATTTTCTTATATTCATTCTTTGCATCCTATAAAAAACTTTTCATCTGGGAAACATATATTCTTCCCTCAAAAAATAAAGTACATTTACAGAGGGAAGTTACAAAATAATCATCCGATTTGAACAATGCAAGACCAAAATCTCATTGTTTTTCTTTCGGCTCCTGAGTTTAGCTTTCCCTTCCCTCTCCTCTGTCCACTCAGTTTCTGTGGGAGGGAGGTTGCATGTGAGAAGGTGTGCATGGGTACCCATGGGCCTACTTTGTCTCTTTCTGAGTTCTTTGTGCTTCTTTATACAAGTTTTATTTGATTCTACTGGAGTGTCCAGTAGTTTAAAACTATGGGCCACCTTACTCCTCAGAGCTGTAACTGGGCCAGCTGTTAGCATGGTAAGAAACAGCTATAACACCACTCACGTGGATGCGTCGACTTTTTCTTAGGCCCCATCAGGATGGGTCAGAAACATGAGTGATACCTGAAGGTCTACTTAGTGGGTTTACTCTTTTTCTTATGGATGAACTGGAACATTCAAGTGTGTCCAAGGAGAGGCAGGAATCACATCCACTATTTGTTTACCCACATTAAACGGTTTCGGCGGACGCAGAATTGGTGCACTTTCTACATTGCACATCTGTCTTTAGCGCTTGCCTCGCGGTGGCACAACTGTCCGCTATCTCACACTGAGGTCTGTTGTTTCAGATGGCTGATGCACAGGCATTTTTTACTTATTCTTTTCAGCTTCTGATATCCTGCACTTATCAAATAAGGACAGTTTGAGGAAGGTCAAGGTTCAAAAGGACTCGATGCCAATAGGAAATAAACCTTCTCCCTCCATTGACACAGGTTTGCTCACGCCCCACAGCTGGGCGAGGTTTATGGCCGACAGGGAAGCTTATTGTCGTTGGCTGGCTGGGTGACCAACTGTCGATTGCACATATACCTGTCACCATTCCCCACTGTGTTTCCCCCGTGACTCATTGATTTCAGCGTGAGGTCTGGGATGTGCACACGATGAACTCAAGTTCCTCTCCAGACCGAGTTCAAAGCACCTCCTGCCCTTCCATGGCTCAGGAGATATTTTCTTTCTGAATATTTGCCAGCTGACCCAGAACTGGCCAAAACGAGAAGGAATTTTCCACCAGGACTTAGTAAGCTTTGGGGAGCTTCTTTCAGAAGAACTTAGTGTGTTCGGTTGGAAAAAGCTCTCCTGTGAGTCAGAAGCTTGGATTGTAGCTCTAGATCAGCGGTTCTCAACCTGTGGGTCACGACCCCTTTGGGGGTCGAACGACCCTTTCACAGGGGTTGCCTAAGACCATCGGAAAACACATATATAATTACATATTGTTTTTGTGATTAATCACTATGCTTTAATTATGTTCAATTTGTAACAATGAAAATACATCCTGCATATCAGATATTTACATTACGATTCATAACAGTAGCAACATTACAGTTATGAAGTAGCAACGAAAATAATTTTATGGTTGGGGGTCACCACAACATGAGGAACTGTATTAAAGGGTCGCGGCATTAGGAAGGTTGAGAACCACTGCTCTAGATTGATCAGAACCTACCAGGAGGAGCGAACACACTAACTCTGACATTAGATCAGCTCATGATTCATGGTTCTGGTCCAGGTTGCAATGAAATTGCCATAAAAAGGTGAAAAGATGGGAAGAATGTAGTAAAGTTTTCACGAAGCTAAAATATTTCATCAAAGTGCCAAACTTTACTTAAATGTTCTACTTTTCTGATGTTAAAAAAATCCATCATTCAAGGCTGAGTTCAACTATTAGCATCTCTCAGAAGCCTGTGCTGATCTCTCAATCTATCTCAATGGCTCTTTGAATTTCCATAGCACTTAATATTTATCTTACCCCATGATGTTTAAAAGCCCCCTTTTTTTTGTAAAATAATAGAGATGGGTTTTTCAGCCCATCCATGGGTTCAGGGAAAGGAGAGTGGGCTGGAAAATTTTTTTTTAACTTTTTATTTTTTCAGTCCACCCATCTCTTCTTAGCCCATCTAGGAAATCCAGAAGTCTGGAAACCATTGGGCCTGTAGGATCCAAAGGAACATTCCAGGCCAACAGCTTTTAAAGCCTCAATGCATATTTGTGCCTGTTATCTCATGTTATCTGCAGAAAATTGCAGTGAAGTAGCTAGTGCAGAAATAGTCCATGTACATTCATTATTTTTAATATGTTTTTACTGATTTCAGATAGAGGAAGAGAGAGGGAAAGATAGAAACATTGATCAGCTGCCTCCTTGCACACCCACTACTGGGACTGGGAATTGAACCTGCAACCCTGGCATATGCTCTTATTGGGAATTGAACTTGTGACCTCCTGGGTGCATGGGACGATGCTCAACCGACTAAGCTACACGAGTTGGGCATGTGCATTCATTATCCATCTCACCAACACAAATGCCTACTGTGAGCTACGTGTTAATTCTTGCCCTCAGGGCCTTATTGTCTACAGTTCAGGGAGGGTGATGTTTATGCAAACGTATAATTAAAATGTATGTGTGTTCAAATATATGTGTGTGTGTGTGTGTGTGTCTGTACATACATATATGACATATGGTCATTAGAGAACCATGCAAGGCCCTTCTCTGGTTGCATTTGTTTATTTGGGTAAGTTTCCTCTTTTGTTCCTATATCCCACTCCCATTCCCCTGCTCTCCATAGGCAACCTTCTCAAAGTCTATCCTTTCGTTTGAATGTGTGCTTGCAAAATGTATATTGCTGGTTTGTGTGAATATGTTTTTAATTTTGCAAATGATATTGTTACATATCATATTATGTTTTCTACTTTCCCCCCCACTTCCCAGATCCATCCATGTTGCTGGCATACATCTAACATTGATAGAATTAATTTTATCTCTCTTTTTATTATTGTTCTTAAGTTTTGTGTTTTAACGTTTTTAAGACCTCTCACCACTCATCACTCTTCATTCTCCTATAAATTTATAATTTAGTCTTTCTCACAGGAATTTAATCCATCCAGTTTTACTTTCCTTTATATAGTGATCCAGCTTTCCTAATATATCCACATACAATCCACACTCTCCCTCTCAAGTTGTACTGCCTCCTTTATTCTATAACTAGAGGACCCATGCACAACATTTGTGCACTGGGGGGGGCGGGGGGGAGGTGGTTTCCCTCAGCCCAGCTTGCACCCTCTCGCAGTCAGGGACCCCTTGGGCAGACATCTCCCTGAGGGGTCCTTAGCGCTGCCGCTGAGGTGGGAGAGGCTCCCGCCACCATCCCTGCACTTTCCAGCTGTGAGCCTGTCTTCTGGCTAGGGGCGCTCCACCTGTGGGAGCACACTGACCACCAGGGGGCAGCTCCTGCATTGAGCGCCTGCCCCCTGGTGGTCAGTGTGCGTCATGGCGACTGGTCATTCCACCGTTCGGTTGATTTGCATATTAGGGTTTTATTATATAGGATAAGTGTGTCTCCAAGGTAGGTATTTTTAGAGGGACTTTCCCAAGGTCACTCAGCCTGAAGGCAGCTTAACTGCGATTAGATGCTCTCAAGCCCATTTGATCACATTGCTCTCCTAAGATGAATAAACCTCACTCAGAAGTCACAGGATATTAGAGCTGAAAGGGATCTAAAGATTCTAGGCGAACTCTTTCATTATCAGATGACTGAGGCCTGAGAGGTTGATTGCCTCCCTGCACCCCACTGCCAGCACCCAAGTGGGAAGGATGCCCCCCTCCACATCCAAAGAATGAACTCAGTGGGCTGCGTCCTTTCCACCTGGAGTCTGTAGGGTGCAAAGTGGCCCACAAACCCATCGCAATCCTTCGTCCTTTGAAATCAGCATTTCATCCTCCAAACCCTATCTTCCTCTCTCCCCTAAACCCCTACTGATCTTCCTCTGCCCTGGAAATCTTTAGGAAGAATAAAATGAGTGATGGTTTTCTTTCACTAGCAATAGGACAAGGAGGAGTCATGTTAGTCCCTAGGTAAGTTTGGACCAGGAAATTGCCTGGTTCTTTTTCTGTCTTTACCCAAATGCAAAGCCTACCTTTGTACCAGGATATGGGCTGACACATCCAGATTGAGGTAGGTGGAGGTACACAAGGGCATTCCTGAAGGTCGGAGGGGATAGTTCAGTGGTGCTCACCCCAGTGTGGCCCTGAAAGGGGCAGGAGGAGAGGAAACCTCCAACCAAGCAACCAGCATGAACTTGTTCACTTCCGCCTGCCCCAGCGGGGTCCTTCTCTCCTTCAGCTCTGTGTATTGCTTCTGAAAATGAGACATGGTGATGTTAGGGAGTCACTATGTGTCCACAGCTGTGTGCAGCCAACTGGACAGAGAAAGGTTCAGCACAGGCCCCAGCCCTGGACCTTCTCACGGCCCCAAGTGGAAGCAGAGCCACAACAACACAGAAAGCTCATGCAAATCCCTAATCACCAGCCCCCAGTGCAACCTCCCGCACTTTCAACCTCCATAAAACCAAGTACCCCACAGATCACAAAGGAAGCCCAGCATTTTGGGTGAAATAGGCTTTTCTTTGGTCTACCTGCGTTCATTTCTGGCAACCTGTGATTTGAGCTGAGTAAGCAATGCCTTGCTGGCTGGGGTGGGCACTTTAATAGACTTCGGTAGGCTGCAAGGTACCAGATGTACCCACGTCAGGTAACACAGCCAGCAGCTACACTGGAAACCCTTATGCTGCAGTCCAGGTTCTTAGGACTCTGCTACGGAAGTGGAAACTAAAGAGAACTTCTGTCATCCTGACCCTGCTGGCCTTCACAGCGGGAGCGTGCCAGGATCACTTCGGCACTGAAAAGGTTAATGGTCTCCTGCTGCGAAGCAGAAGCTGAGAAAAGGGTCCTGGGCAGGGGAGGAATTATGGTAAACGGGGTTTTCTTTATAGTCCTGCTCATTCTCAACACGCTGAAAGGGCATTAGTTCGCAGTCACTTTCTCTGGAATTACCAAATCTGCTCAGAAGCCTTCATTAGGATATTAAACAAGACTTAATAAGTGAAAGTGATTTGCATCGCTGATTAATCGTGGGCATTAATCAAGGCAGCTTCTGTCTCTCTCGCTGCAATATGGTTCATGTTCCATTGTAAAGCCCCTTTAATTCTGGAGGGCTTTTTAAAAGGGAAATATTACATTTAGAAAGCCATTTTTTAAATGATTTACTGAGCAAGGATCACTCTAAATAATGGTCTCCTTGCCCTAACCAGTTTGGCTCAGTGGATAGAGCGTCGGCCTGTGGACTGAAGGGTCCCAGGTTCGATACCTTGGTTGCGGGCACATCGCCAGTAGGGTGTGTGTTCTTTCTCTCTCTCCCTTCCTCTCTGAAATCAATAAAATATATATTTAAAAAATAATAATAAAATTAAATATATATATAAAAAATAATGGTCTCCTCCCTTCTCAGCTTTAACTATCAGAGTAATTCACACTGAGAGGTTTGTGTCCGCCATACGGCCAGATGTGTTCCCACTTATCCGGCATGGGCCGCACTTATCCTGATAAATGCTGCAGGTTTTCCAAAGAACTTGAAGGGGGACTGGAAACCCCATGACCTCACCGTGCACTTCAACCTGAAGACACAGGCTGTGGCCATCCCCTGTGTCACTCCAGAGACAGAAGTTCCACCTTCGCGTCTGTGCTTCACAAGGGCCTTAGATTATAAGCAGTAAAACAAGACGGCCTGCGTGGTGAAATACACGGGAGCCATTCCGGAGTGCCGCCGCTCTCTCTACAGGGCAGCTGTTGCTGGTTAAACCCAGTGGCTTCCGAGCAAAGGCACCTCCATCAGAGGAAGCTTAGTTGACGAGTATTAGAAAGAAGAGAAACAAGAGTTAATATCTGGCCGTGGAACACCCAGGATTGTTTTCTATTTTTTTCCTTTCTCTTTTTAATTCCTGGTTTTCAGCTTCACAAATAGATTATTTTTCAAGGCTTTCTGAACAAAAGATCAAGGCAATCTTGTTACTTTTCACGGTTTAAAATGGTGTGGGGGTTGCCCTAACCGGTATGGCTCAATGGATAGAGCGTCGGCCTGTGGACTCAAGGGTCCCAGGTTTGATTCTGGTCAAGGGCATGTACCTTGGTTGCGGGCACATCCCCAGTAGGGAGTGTGCAGGAGGCAGCTGACCGATGTTTCTCTCTCATTGTTGTTCCTAACTCTCTATCCCTCTCCCTTCCTCTCTGTAAAAAAATCAATAAAATATATTTTAAAAAATAAAAATAAATAAAATAAACCGGTGTGGGAGACATGGATTTTCTGTATTGAAAGCAATATAAGTCAAGGGCAAGAGGAAGGGAAAGGACCGAAAGATGGAAGTCTGGGTCCCAGACTTGTGCCTACAATTCAGGTCTCTGCCTGTGGCAGCGATGTGTGTGTCTACATGTGTGTTACACACACACACACACACACACACAGAATTTATATAGATGCACACACACACCCAACGTTGTGCCACTGAGAGGTTTCAAATCTCTTGGCATATTTGATTGCTGCTTCTGCCCTACTTAATGTCATCATCGCGTGCTCAGCTCCTCCCTTCCTTTCAGGCAGCCTCATTTGTTATGTCTCTGCTAAAATTAACTCCACGTTAATTTCTGAAGGCCTTGGAGTTTATTGCTGGGGAAAAAAAGGTTATTTGCTGGCAGTGACTAGGGACAGGAGGGCTCAGCACACTATTTAAACAGAGCTCAGGAGACAGCGTCTGTGAGGCAGAGGAGACTGAGCCATCCTAATGGGCTGCGGCGTGAATTATATGCCCTACTTCACCTCCCTGCTTCACTAATCCGGACGGCTCATGTGGAGCCATTTATCCAGAAGGGAGATGTCACTCCCAACTCAGGCCTCGCTCACTCGGGTTTTGGTTGTGTGTGTTTTTAACCTTTTATTTTGTTATTTTTCTTCTTGTTTGTGTTCCTACACCTCATATCTCCAAGCTAGTCTATTTCTCTCACTCACCAGGGGGAAATCTACTCATCTGATGAGATACCTCCACGTTTTTGCCCATAATAATACAGGGTGTCCCCTCGCTCCAAAATATATACACATTATAAAGGCAGTGTTTATTAAAATACATTTTATTTTCAAGATGTAATAGAATCTAGAGCTGTCAGCTGTTAAAGTGTGTATACTTTTTTGGGGGACACTCTCTGTGACATGTATCTCTCCCTGGACACTAATTAAGTGTTTGACGTGGTGCTAGGAGATTTAAAGCACTGTCCCTAACCCTTCAAAGAAGATGTTATCAGCCTACATTACAGATGAGGCAATGAGCTCAGAGTCGCTCTCTGGTACAAATTCATGCAGCTATAAAATGAGGAGGCCAGGACTTGAGTGAAGGCCCTCACACACCTTTGCAGCACCACCCCATCCCCTGCTGCCTCTCAGGGCATGGGAAGGGCTGATATCATTTCCTTGTCATTTTCGCTGTCATGAGAATGTGAATACTGGATATGTGGGTGCCACTTCATCGAGCAGTTTTGTTATCACTGTCACTGTCTGAAGTTTCTATCTCTTCTTCTGATTAAAGAGAAAAGCCACACATCCACGGCCACAATTTTGGTCAGGCCCAGGAAATATGCAGCAACTTCTATTCACATATTTTCAGAACCAATAACCCAAGTCAGACACCTTAAAAAGCAGAGTTTTCAAGTTTTTCCCCCTAAATATTTTATAATGCCAACAAAAAAAAAACAAAAAAAAGGAAAGAAAGAAATATAGAAAGCTGTGCAGGCTATACAAGTTAAGGTCATTCTTTACTTGTTCATCCTCTAAAATGTTAGCTACAACCACCTTCCCATATTTCCAGACATGATGATTTCGTTTGAAGATTAACTAGCTGCCATCCATTTTCTCCCTCATTCCCCTCTACTATCCACATGTCGGCTGCTAAAGTTCCAAGCATTTCTACTAGAGAGAAAAAAAAAAGATAATTCTGTAGAAATGACATGTAAATTAGATAGCTGTACTACTTCTTAATAATTTTTGAAGGTATGTGGAGAGGAGAAGAAAGGGTTAAAGGTATCTGTCTACAATAATTAGCGAGGCTTAAATTATAGCGGTTATATAGCAACAGGACACATGTGTTGACTCTCTGCTTCCCTGAGAATTCCACTAATGGGGAAAAAAAACTGAGGTGTTTTCTTTTTGAGAAATATACCCACAAGGACAAATAAAATGGGGGGGGAGACAAAATAATATTTTGGAATCTGTAAAGCAGATGTCTAAGTAGTAACTGAGCAGATTCAAGAAAACTGCATTCTTGCCCCAAAGTAAAGAAAGCCACAGACATACCCTGATTTAAAACAAGACACTGAGGAGCCGGGTACCGCTGGAAGCAGAGTTGAAGGTAAGGGCAAAACAGGAGGATCGGTGGCAAGTCTACTTAAGAAGCACCTATCTCCTACGCACTCTGCTCAGCTTGGCAACTGCCCCTTTCCCACACCAACCAGAAAAAGACTGAAGGCTTATTCTCTACAGAAGATCCCTGGACTTGGGACAACAAGCACATCTGAGGAGGGAGGAATACTGCAGTGACAACAGAAGGAACAGGGGAAGGTTCGTGTGATCAATGCTGAGGCCCTCCTGCCCTGCCTCCTCACCCCTTCTTCTTCCCAACATGGCTCCCAGAATTCTGGCAGCAGGAAATTGGGAGACTTCTGTCCAAGGCATCTTATCAGCCAAAGGGAAAGGACCTAGAGATACTAACATCTGGGTTTCCCCCAAAGAAAAGCCCCAACCAGCTCACCCTACAGGGAAGCCCTCCATGTACACAGTTTCCAAGTGGAGTTTGACAGTCCCATTCTAGAATGTGAATGGACAGATAGGTGTCACCGGACACTTGGGAAAATAATCTAAAATAGAGATAGAGAGCTAAACACCCAGGAGAAAAGCAACTGAACAGACCTCAGTTTCCTAATATGCGAAATGACAGCATTTGAGAAAATGATGTGCATATCCCTTCCAAGTCTAAAATTCTGCTATTCAGTAGGTTTGTGATTCAAGTCAACTTTCTTTATCATTGGTAAATATCGGAATAGCCAGGAGGACTATAGGCCCTTCAGGTCACAACCTGGGGAGGAGAGAGATGCAGAGGAAGCTGGGTAGGCGTGGCTCCTCCTTACTTGGCTGCTATTTGAATAAAGATCCTCTTACTCTGATTTGGACGATGAAGCAAAATAAAAGGCCATTACCCCAGGGGTAGGTGGATACCCATGATGGGGTGTAATGACCTCGACTGGAAAACATCACAGTGATAACTGGGTGCCAGCTGTTCTCCAAATTTAGGGTAGGGAGAAATAAGAAAGGAGCCACACAGATATACTAAGAAGATGGAAAGATGCAAACCAACAGCCGACAAGGAAACGTTAAAGGGAAGGGGAATGTATGGCCTTGAAGAAGGCTCGGGGCCACTGAATAATTATTTCTTAGGAGAAGGAGTGCAATTCTAAATGGAGAGATGACCAGCATATCTAGACCTGTGATTTTCAAACTTTTTGAACTGAGACACAGGATAGCTTCTCCCAATGAAATCTGATTGCGTACCCCCAATACATAAAACAACGAAAGCGTTTTTTAGTGGTTGAAGTAGTGATGAGGGTCCCCAACCTTCCAACCATCTCAAGCACCTTTTCTGAAACCCTGGAGTTGGAAGGATGCAATTTTAAAACAAGTCATTTAAATCAGTGTTTTTCAAATATTTTTTGCCATGAAACACAAAATCATACCTCCTCCCTGTACACCACACACACACACACACACACACACACACACACACACACACGAAACAAAGTTCTCAAGACAATTGTACATTTTGTAGTCTGTTCCATTCTATTCTATTTCTTTCCTTTTAATACCAATCATGATTTACTTAATTGATTTTACCACCCATTAATAGTATGTTGCAACTCACATTAGAAAAACACCAATCTAGATAGAAAATAAAAGTATACAAATTGGTAAAAAAAAATTATGTTAAATTTCTTCACTGTAAATGTGATTATTTAGAACAGGTAAGCATAGGCGATTATCAATTTGTCACATTTGAAATTTTAAGAACAGAAACAACTCCTTGTTAGCAATAACTTGGAATGGGCAGGTTGAATGTTTGGTGCCTTCCACCTCTGGAATTCTTTCTGTGGTAATCGAGGTATGGAAGGGGGGGGGGGGGGGTTAGGTGTTATAGGTGTGGATGGATAGAGATGTGACTGGACTGTGATTCCTACTTGTTAAACAGTGTTGATGAGAGAAATATTACGTAGAAGGCTCATTTGATTTGCTGTGTAATTATACAATGCAAGAAAACAAAACTGGGAAGGACATTGAAACTATAAACAAGTCAGTTTAACCAAGTATTTTTTCTTTAATGCTCCTTTCAACAGTCCTTCTTTATTCATCAAAAAGCCATTTGGAAAAAATTTAAAAGCCAATAAAAAATCAGGCATTTGGGATCTGGGAAAGAAAGGCAGAATAAATCTTGCAAGCCATTCACAAATGTCTTCTTTCACGATTCATAAGAGAAAAAAAGAAGAAGAATCAAGTGGCTATTGAAAAGAAGCCATGGATTCTTATTGAATCTTAGTTGGTATACAAACAAATTAAAATATTGAAAGTATTGCAATTCTTTTTAAAATTTAATTTAAAACTGAACCTCATTTCCCATATTTAAGGGAGAAACAATGTGTGCAAAAAAACTGTAATAATACTAACAGCTCATTTTTATGTTTGTGATCAAGGCCACACTCTACTGAGTCCCATGTATTATTTGCAATTTTATGTATTCATATGAGGGTCTTAATTGTTTGAGTGTTTAAGCTGCTTTTTGTAATTTTAACTTGGTCCATTTCATTGTATTACTTCTCATCACATAGCTCTTTGATTTCTTTATAAGGTTTCCAACTAATATCATCCCTAGAATACTTGGTGCTCAATAAATGGTAATTCCGTTTCTTCTTCCTTTCCAAAGTCATATTTCAGGAAAGGAAGGTAGATGGGGTCTTGGGATAATGGCTTTACTTGGCAGCCTATTCTACTACTGAGGAGGAGAAGGTGAACTTTTGGTGGACCTATGGCACCTGTGAAAATCGAGCAGGCATAGATGATGGGAAACTGACATGACAATGAACTCATTTGTATCTTCCTTTGCAGCCTTCCACTGCCTTACTCTCGACCACTTAGCCAAATCCTTTGATAGAATCTGACACAGCCTCCAAAATCTGGAGGTTTCTGGTTTGTGTTTTTTAAAGATGATCCCAAGATCCGTTACAATTCACCAATTCTGCCATATCTGACCTTGGAGAGAAATTAAACAAAGATGGGAAGCAGGTCCAGAGAACTGAACTTTGGGACAAACGTTAACAAAAAATGGAAAAACTTCCTTAATTCAAACGTATTAGGTATGAAGGTCCATCTGAATGAGAGCAAATCTTATGTAGAAAAAATTGTTTTACCAAAACCATCTCAAATACTTTTTGAAAGGAAATGAGGTATAAATCTTTTAAAAATATGAATGGTTGCAGGAAATGAAATATGAAATCATTTTCAAGTAGGGACTCTGCTTTAATAAATAGCTAAGGCTATTTATTACTTGAATGCAGACAATTACTAAGTACCAAGTCCTTAGCTCAGTTCTTCATAAACAATCTAAAGCCACAGGGGCAATATTTTTGTAGTGGTTCTTAGCCAGAACTGTTCATCCAAAGTTCCCGGGGTATTTTCACAATACACATGCCAAGGCTCACTCCAGACATCCTCCACGACAACATTTGTGGAGGGACAGGAAAAGGATGAGTTAGTATGTCACCAAAAAAAAAAAAAATCTCCCACCCGGCCGGCATGGCTCAGTGATTGAGCGTCAACCTATGAACCAAGAGGTCACGGTTCGATTCCTGGTCAGGGCACATGCCCTGGTTGTGGGCTCGATCCCCAGTGTGGTTTATGCAGGAGGCAGCTGATCAATGATTCTCTCTCATCATTGACGTTTCTATCTCTCTTTCCTTCTCCCTTCCTCTCTGAAATCAATAAAAATCTATTTTTAAAAATCTCCCACGTTAGTTCTTAGGCACATCATTAACCAAAACCATGAACTTCTTGAACATTCACTGTCTCATAAACACTTGGCTTACAAATGGGAATCATCTCACAGGCAGAATTCCCAATATCTGGTTCCACACTCGGTGCTCTCTCCTTAGCACCACATGCCCTAAACGATAACACCGAGGAAGCCCCAATGTTCCTGCTAGTTTACACGGTTTAACTAGAAGGGAGAAGTGACTGCTGATCCCCAATAAAAACGTGCTAATCCCTGGATGCTGAGAACACTGAGCACACACAGCATTGCCCGGGATGTGCAGCGTGGAGAGCACACTGTTCCCATAGGAAGAAAAGGCAGCAGCAACATTAACCAGCTCTCGAGTCTCTCTTCCCACACATGTGGTAGGAATTGTCACCTCCCCAGAGCTGTATTTTATACCTGAACAAGCCTTTGTCCAAACGCGCGGTGTTTCCTTGCTAGGACACATCTGGCTGCTCCTTGAACTGGAGCTCTGAGATTAGCTGGCCAGGTTCCAGCCGAGAGGCTCTGGATCTTTCTCACGGTGACAAGCAGCACCGGGAAGCCCCACTGACGGGCACAGGAAGGATGTGGATGTGATTGTGGGTGGCCTTGCTGCTGTTATCTGAGAGAATTATCTTCCTTGAGTGCCACTGAGTCCGTCACACTGTCAAGACCCCTACAGCAATCTCCATCGCCTGTCACATTGCGCCTCAGCCTCTCGGCTGTCTTCAAGAGCCCTCCACCCACCTGCCACTCCACTGTTGCCCGCCTCTTCTATCATCTCTTTAACTGAGACGTCCTTTCCAGAAGCAGAGGCCACGCTCTTAACCTGCCCCCTGGTCACAGGGACCTCACTCAGGGACAGCACCAGCCTGGCATTCTGCAGTCACCCTTCCTCACATCAAATACCCAGGAGCCGGGTGCCGGAGTAGGCAATGCACCAATTTGGGAGGCAGATGGCCAGTTTGCATCCTGCCTCTGGACAAGGCATTTAACCTCCCAGACGCTCTGTTTCCTTCTCTGCCGATAGGCATGATAAGACCTGTCCCGCCTGCCCACCTCCCCTCCTGGGCCAGCGGTGAGGATTAAAAGGTGGTGCTTGTCAGAGGACTCCAAGGTACCAGCAGTGGGTGCTGAAGGCAGGAGAACGGATTCTGATGAGATTGCGGCTGAGATTGTAATCCACAGGCTGGAGGTCCGATCTCTGCTTTTTCATCTTCACTAAGTACAAGGGAGATGATGACTTAGTACCCATTATCAAGCTGGTTGGTTATCCACTCTCCACATTGCGATTCCACCTAATGACATCAGATGGCCAGAGAATGAGGCCACATTACCTCCCAGAAGAATGCCCCTGAGGGTGTTTCTTCATTATTAACCTACCCCAACTCCTTGGTGTAAGCCCCTTTCTCATCTTTTCTCAGAAAAGGGCATAGACCAGTGGTCAGCAAACTCATTAGTCAACAGAGCCAAATATCAACAGTATGATTGAAATTTCTTTTGAGAGCCAAATTTTTTAAACTTAAACTATATAGGTAGGTACATTGTTATTAACTTAATTAGGGTACTCCTAAGGCTTAGGAAGAGCCACACTCAAAGGGCCAAAGAGCTGCATGTGGCTCGAGAGCCGCAGTTTGCCGACCACTGGCATAGACAGTTACTTCCCACTGCAAGGGACAACTTCTTGGAACTGAAGACGCCAAGTGTCTATATTCATATCACCTCCCATCATGTGGTGGTGTGGAAGGGTTACACGGTAGGGAAGGATGTTGAGAACTTAAAGCAACCCCGGAGGCATGGCAAAGAGAGGCCCTTGCACCAGGAATCGGGACCCCTGGCACCCACCCCAACTCCACCACTACGTGGACCTTCCTCAACAAATCTCCTTCATTGCGGTTCCTCCCTCGTAGCTTCTACATTTGGATGAGGTTGACTTGGTCGTCGAGCCAGAAGATTCTGTGATCTAGATCAATGCTTATGAGTAATTGCTGTGTTGCCTATTGTCTTTATGAAATTGTTCACATCTGTGACAGCTGTTTTATTATTGCATATCTTTATGGTAATAGAAAAAAAATCACAATTCTCCAATCGGTAGAAGGAAGCCTTGAAGAATACATCCACACAAAAAAACACCTTCCGGCCAGTAGACTGACTGAATCAGAGTCCTAATTATGAATGACTGGCTCAGTCTCAGAGCATCAGGCTTTCTCCATCTATACACAATAACATAATGTTATCTTGGTTTCCCCTCCCCCACACATACCTATCTATCATCTATCTATTTATTTATCCATCTATCCCTATCTCTGCCACCCTCTGCTCCCCCCTCTCTAATCTCTCTACCAGAGAAGAAAGAAATCATAGGGGTTTAGCTATATTGGAGCTTGAAGAATCCTCATCTATGATTCTTTCACACCACCACCAATAAAAAGAGTAATATCGAGCCTAGACTTAATTTTTGTCGAATAATAAAAAAAGAATATTCAGTGCTCTTCAAAGTAATTTTTCTTTCAAAAATGCATTTTCAACCGGTCACTCTCACCACCTCCTCGTGCACTTCTCAATTTTCTGTGGGACAGATTTATCCACTCCAGATGCTGAGCTGGAGCCGCTATAATTCCACCTGCCACATCTGGCTCTTTGGCACGCCAGGCCAGAAGCTTCAAAGTGGCCTCTCTGCACTGTACGTGGTTCGACTGCTGGCTGCTGCTTTATCTCCTTGGATGTAATTTTCTTTTGATTCACCTATAATTCTGAGGAATTGATGCATTTGTATCCATTTTGAATAAGGTTCTATACAAATGTTTCATTTGATCTCTGAGCAGACCCTTTTATTTCCTCTTATGTGGCCTCGCCTTTAATTCAGGCATAAGCCTCGGAGCCACTTGGAACCACGGGGCCCGATTCTTTGCACAAGCAGTTGTGTTTGTTCCAAGTGCCCTGCTTCTTGTTCTTGGAGGGGGAGAAGAAAGGCGGGGGCGGCAGGGGAGCCGTTCATGCTCCGGCACTTGAAAAGGGGACAGGGACAGACAGTGGGCTCACTGATTTCTGCTTATGCCTTTCACATTCAGGTGCCACCTTAATATTTATGCCCCCATTTTCTCAAACAACTGGGTTCGTTTAGGTGGCACTGATTATGAAGTCTGAAGTATTATGACAGAGCACCCCTGTTCAAAGTGTGCTCCACACAACATTCATCATCTGCTCTGAAATCATCCTCCCCGAGTCACAGTGCACATGAACAGACTAAACGTTCTGAGAAGTCCCGCGGCATACAAAAACCTACACAGTTGATTCTCTTAAGCAGAGTTTCCCAAATTTGTTTGGATATAACCCCCCCCCGCTTTTTATTTCATGGAACATCCAGTAGCCTCCCATCAGAGCCCAGTCTGTAGTTGCTGCTGCAAAGGAATGTTCTGGATTTCCCTTGATGAGCACCCCAGCACCGCATAGCCTGCGGCTCCTGCACTCATGTTGGGGAGCCAAGCATTCAATGCCGGTGCCATCGTCCAAAACAACTGTGGCTGAAATAGTGACCGATTTTCCTTGAGTTTCTCAAGGTCCAGCACAAAAACATAAAAAAACAAAAACACCAGAAACCTGGCTCCAATATGTAGTTATGGTTACGTGGGGCCTCGACTTTCCTAGACATAAAATGAGCAAATTCAGCTGTTCACATGGGACCCCAAAGGTCCAGGACATGTAGCACTTTTCCAATCTGCTACGACCCGCTGATAACCGCGCAGCATGTCTCCTATCTAGTGCATGAGCCCAAAGGACCACCAGCATCCACGGGTCTGTGAGGTTTGGTTCTCTCCCTTCCATAATCAGAAATTCTATAGAAATTAGAAAACTTTTCAGATGAAGATGAATTTATATTTAGACTCACTACTGTACCAATATGATATAATATAGAGTTGTCAGGACAGTAACTATAAATTACCTGTCTATTTCTAAAATCATTGAGGTTTGAGGGGGACTTAAATGTTTCAGTTATCTGTTACTACATTTATGGAAAAATGATAGGCTATATTTTATGAAGTTGGGGTTAAGGGCCACCTATCTCTATCCCTCACAATTTTTGAGCTATTTATCAGATTGATATTTATCTGACTTATCATTGGTTCTCTCCTATCAATTTTCTATTTCCTCTACACACCAATTCAAATTAGTAGACCTTAAGAAAACGTGAAGTACCAGGAATATTTTTAAAGGGGTTACTGCACTGAACTACATGACTGATGATACTTGTTTCAACATATGGGTTATATCAGTCTCCAGCCAAACCTTTTAATCATTTTTACAAAGTGATAATAACTAAAGTTTTTAAGATCGATTTTCTATTTACACCATGAACCCCAGCAGGAAAAGTTTCGACACTATAAATTCACAACCCCTAATTCTTACATAAAGAGCTGGAAGGCAAGAAATGTAGCATCAAACTAACAATGTAGATGCTGTGTGAGCCATTATTACAAGTGACTACGTTCACAGACCATAGCTAATAATGATAATACCTCCTATGTACTTTATGGTTTACAAAATATAAGTCAGACTGCCTCGGTTCAAATCACATCTCCACCATTTACTAGCAGTGGGGCACTGGGTAAGTCGCTTAACCTCTCTGTGCCTCAGGTCTCTCATCTATAAAATGGGGACAATAATAGCACTCTCCCATAGAGTTATTGCAATGATTAAAGAGTTAATAAATAGCACACAATAGGCATTAAATATTTGCTTTTGCTGCTATTGCTGCTGCTATCATCATCATATCAGCTAATTTTCAAAAGAACCCTAGCAGACAAGTGGATAATATATTATCATAAACCTATGTCTTTGGGAAATGAGATTCAGAGGAGTTCAGTGATTTGTTGAAGGTGACACAGTTCATAAGAGGCAAAATAATGTCTCAGAAATGGTTCTTCTGACCAAGAGCACCCCTATCACTTACGGGTCCAGGACAGGTGTACAAGTGACAGCCACATACCATCAGTCTTAAAAGTTATAAATCAAGCTAACAAACGTTTAAATGCAATATGTTCTAACCTTCTATCTTGACAAACATCTCTTCACAATGACAAAATGGAAAAACATATGTAAAGCTAAAATGCATGTATACACACATTCGCACAGGGTAAATATCAGACAGCAAATTAATATTGAGCATGTCATGGGCCAGAAATATTTGGGCTAGTAATAAAGATACATACAGCCCTGATCGGTTTGGCTCAGTGGATAGAGCGTCAGCCTGGGGACTGAAGGGTCCCGGGTTCAATTCTGGTCAAGGGCATGTACTTGGGTTGTGGGCACATCCCCAGTGGTGGGTGAGCAGGAGGCAGCTAATCGGTGTTTCTCTCTCATCGATGTTTCTGACTCTCTGTCCCTCTCCCTTCCTCTCTGTAAAAAATCAATAAAATATATATTTTTTAAAAAGATACATACATGGCAAGTATATTCACCCCTAAAGTTTCTTTTTCTTGCATTCATTTCAGCAAAATCACTAATTGTGTTTTATAATTAAGATGTTCACATAATCTACATTCCATTTTTAGTAATACCAAATAGACAAACTTTCTTGAGCCACATCATTTTCAAATTTTTTAAATTCATTTTAATTTGGAAAATGTTTTTAGTAGTAAATGAAATTATCAGTAAAAACATGTTAAAGTATGTTAGGTACAGAAATACATCATACTTTTATGTATCATTATAATGAAGTCATATGTGGAAATCATCTTCATTGCAGAAAATATTATGAAAGTTTACCATTTGCTTTTTATTTGAGAATTTTCTATTATTTTGCCTAACTCTCCCAGTGAATCTGATATCTTGTCTAAATGAAATCCAATTCTTTTAACAGCATTTATTTAGTATTCCCTTTGTGAGAATAAGGGTAGACCTAAGGTCAAATTTTATATTTTCTATCAAGAAGTTAGTTTCATCTTTAGACAGATCTGGAAAATATAATACATAATCTTTGAAGTATTCTAAGAATGTCATTGTCATCAGTTGTTCAGAGAAGCTGAAGCAGTAGAATGTACAGAGTATCGGAGAGGAGGGAACAATTCTGAAAAGAAGTACAGGAATCTGCATAGGAGATCCCTTGAGTCTGTTCCTGAATAATATACTGATTATAAATAGGATGAAAATGCACAAGGCCAGACGAGGAAAAACAAGATACTACCTGATGAATAATTTTCAGATTTCACAGTGGTGGAAGAAGTTCAAGTTCTGTCCAGATAAAATGAAGGACCTGGTTGATGACTTCGTTCATTTAGTACAGAGTCCAGAAATTTCTCACCTAAGTAGTAGAGCTAAAATAGCATTGGAGTAAAATCTTTTAAAAGTTTAAAATTAAGCTCCCCAAAAAATCAATATGGTCTTCACTTAGCTTAAGTAATTGGTTGAACAGAATACTATACTATTTAAAGAAAAAGAAAAACCCTCAACAATGTAAGATTCACAATGGTTAGCTCTCAATCAAAACATACAAGACACACCAAGAACCAGAAAAAAAGTGATGACAGAAATAAAATAAGTCAATAGAAATAGATGCAGAAATGGCAGAGATAAAAAATAGCAAAAAAAGACATTAAAACAGCTATTCCAAAAATGCCCAAGAACTTATAACTAATAAATAAATGAAAGGTTTAAAAAAAAAAAAAACTTCTCTCACTGAAATAGATTTTTGAAATGGAAAATTCACTGGATGAAGTTATCAACAGATTAGATACTGCAGAATAAAGCCAGTAAGCTTGATGACAGAGCAATATAAACTATCCAAAATGAAACATGTAAAAAGACTCCCCAAAAAAGAGTTTCAGTAACTGTGACACTATAACAAGTTGTGCACCTGAAGTGCCAAGGAAGGGCAGAAAAATATTTGAAGAAATAATTACTAGAAATTTTCAAACTTGATGAAAGCACTAGATCCAATGGTCTAAGAATCTCAACAA
Source organism: Myotis brandtii (assembly GCF_000412655.1). Taxonomy (NCBI): domain Eukaryota; kingdom Metazoa; phylum Chordata; class Mammalia; order Chiroptera; family Vespertilionidae; genus Myotis; species Myotis brandtii. The sequence continues at coordinate 673,235 of NW_005357346.1, read as the reverse complement.
ACCTCAAATATGATAAACAGAAAGAAAATCATATCAAGACTTTATATAATTAAATGGCTAAAAACCAGTGAAAGAGAGAAAATCTTCAAAAGGACCATGTGCAAAAAGACATAAACAGAAAAGCAGAGATAAAAATGACTGCATGCTTCATAACAAAAACAATAAAAGCTAGAAGATAATGCAATGACATGTTTAGAGTACAGAAAGAAAAAACTGTCAATCTATAATTCTATATCCAGTGAAAATAACCACCAGAAACTAAGGTAAAATAAAGACTTTACAAAAAGAAGTATTTCTGAATGAAATCACTATCTCAAATAGATATCTGTACTACCATGTTTGTTTCAGCATTATTCACAATAGCCAAAATATGGAAACAGGTAAGTGTCCATCAACAGATGAATGTATAAAGAAAAATGTGGTGTATATTTACAATGAAATATTATTTGGCCTTTAAAAAGAACAAAATCCTGCCATTTGCAACAACATGAATGAACCTCAAGGGAATTATGCTAAGAGAAATAAAATAAACCAAACAGACAGAGAAAGACAAATATTACATGAATTACTTATATGTGAAATCTAAAAAAAAGTTGAACTCACAGAACCAGAGTAGGGGAAATGGGGAGAGGTTGGTAAAGGGGTATAAACTTTCAGTTATAAAATAAATAAGTTCAGAGAATCTAATGTAGAGTATGGTGACTAGAGTTGATAATACTGTGTTGTATAATTGAAATTTTCTATGAGAGTGATCCTAAGCATTCTCACCGCCCCCCCAAAAAAAGGTAACTGTGAGTTGATGGATGTGTTAATTAATTAACTTAATGGTGAAAACCCTTTCACTGAATAAACAGGGGAAGGGGTCACTGAAATGAACTGAGCATGTGTTGAGAGACCCCAGAAGGGTCGACAGTTTGGGGGATCCAGAGAAGTTCTCCAAAAGGATGTGAAGGTGTGAATTTTAAGTGGGGATTTGATGAACGCGTAGGTATTTAGAGTGACCTTTGACTCAAACTGAAAAAGCGTGTGAAGGTGTGAATTTTAAGTGGGGATTTGATGAACGAGTAGGTATTAAGTAGAGTGACCTTTGACTCAAACTGAAAAAGCCGGGGGTAAAGTAAGGGATCGTCCAAGGATTTTAACTAAAAAGCCATGTTTGGGGAGGGGAAAGAAAAAGAAAAGAAATCTCAGAAAGAAAATGGCCCTTTGCTGGCATTCAGGGGAAATGGCCTATAAATAGTACAATATAGCTGGGAATCAGATTGGCAGATAAAAGGGGGGCTAGAAATACAAGCAGAGGAGAAGATCATAAAAGTATTTTGTGCCAAATTAAGGAATTGAGGGGTTTTTTCTTAAGGACAGTAGGAAACTATTGAGAGAATTGAACTTGGAAGTAAGTGATCAGATGTATGTTTTGAAACGGTCTCGTGTTCCTAACACCTGCTGGAGTCTGTGGCCAGGTCAATTCCTTCAAACCCCAAGGAGTGAACTCTATGTGGAGAATGGGTGTGAGATGAGCAACACTAGAGGCCAGAGGACCAGCAGGGCAGCGGCTGCAGTCCCCCAGGTGAAAGCTGACCTGGCCTTAGGGGTGCCAGGCAGGGGAGAGAAGTGCTTGGATAGCTGCATGTGCCCGCACCCCCTCGGCTTAGCCCAAAGGCTCTGACAGTGCAATCCCCACCCTGCAAGTATTTTACCACCTTCACAGAAGACATCATCCTAATTCTCCACTCCCCAGATTCCCAAGGATTCTCTCTCCCATTTGAGGAAATCACAAAACCAAAGCAGCCTCCTATTTAAGAGAACAAGAGCCTTGGGGGAAGGGGGATCAAGGTTGGGGTGCAGGAAAGTGGCAAGAGGGAAATCCCTCACCGGGTGGTACTGTTGGAGCCAGCATCCCCTTATCCAACTGCCCACATGCCCTAAGCACAAAGGGAGGGAAGGTGAACCGGTTTCTTTTTGGTGTTCCCTCCTCTTCCCTCATCTCAGACTCATCCAGGGTCTCTTTTTCAGATCTTTCCCATCTCACCACTAGCCCTGGTCAGCCTACGAACACGCCCCTGTCTTTCAAACAAAGGACTGGAAAAGAAATGGCGAGAACCACTCAACTGAATTCTTTGGCGAGTGGATACAGTCTCATTTTCCTCGTGGAGGAGGGCTCATTAAGTAAGACCCGACATTCAGCCAAGGACCCGTGTTTACCAAAAACCAAAGAAGAAAAACTCGACAAAAGACAGCTGCGGAAAGAGGCGCGTCCATCCCGTGTCAAACCACGATCCTGGAAATGAATGTTTAATTCATAAAGTAAATTAGGAGAGATTACTTGTACAAGTAGCTGCAATGTCCTTAAAATTATTCTTTAACTGAGGAAAAGTTTTTTGACCTTTGGAGAAAATGCTTGCTTCTAGCTATGACTAAAAAGAGATTTCCTTCTTTCTCTGTTGTGTTAAGAATCTTTTTTTCTTATAAAGAAGGCACCACAGTGATTTATAACTGTCATAAAAGCCTGGAATCCTTTTGAGGTTAAGCTACTCAGCTATTCAACTTTTACTACAGAAACTTTGAAATTCAAAAAGAAAAAATAATGTAAGTTTTTGAAGGACATGTGTTGCTGTAGGTGATCCTGTTAATTAAAAGTGATTGCCTGCTAGGAAATCATACTTTAAAAAGTTTCATGAATTTATTAGAACCCTGAAGGTATCTTTGTATGCACGGAGCTTTACATGCCATTTATGCAATTTTGTTTCAGATCTGCTGAAAGTCTCGCTGACACTCCCAGAGCAGGGAACAGCACGGCTAGTGTGCGTGTGTGTTTTGGGCTAATTGAATTATGTGAAAATACATATTAATGAAGCGTTAGCGGAGGTGTTTGCTGTGTAGACTCTGCCTCTAATTTCTTCTAAATTAGGAGCATCTTTTTGGAACAGGTTAATGTTTTAGGAGAGGCTGACATCTTAAAGAAAAATAGCACACTGCCTAATATTGTGATTCGTTTCTTTTGCATGCTTAAAAAGCTCTCTGCACACCTGATGTGCACATCGGAAGGGAGACATCTGAAAGGCATTTTTAATTTTAAAAAAAATGCGCGACTCTGGAAGGACCAATGATGTGTAATTATCCAATAAAATTAATGAGCAAATGATTAATCTCTTAGAACATTTTGGGTTTTTCCCCTTTAATACCCTTTGAAGGATGACTGTGTTTGCTTTGGTTTGGTTTTAATGAGGACGGTTATTTAATGGCCTTATTCCGATGACTTCTCTGCATGTCTGTTTAAAAATAGTGCCTCATCATCACATTTGTTGCTGTATTCTGCGATCCATGATGCCAGTAGCTGAGAAATCCGCTATGGAAACGCTGTGGTTGTTTTGCCCAGAAAGCCGCAGAACGTGCCTCTGTTTGCAGTAGAGGTGGGCAGGCACTGAAGTCCCTCTCCAAGCGGCCTGCGGGCTGCGGGCCACAGCAATCTGCTAATTGCCTAAAGCAGTGGTTCTCAACCTTCCTAATGCCGCAACCCTTTAATACAGTTCCTCATGTTGTGGTGACCCCCAATTTCATTGTTACAAATTGAACATAATTAAAGCATAGTGATTAATCACAAAAACAATATGTAATTATATATGTGCTTTCCGATGGTCTTAGGCGACCCCTGTGAAAGGGTCGTTCGACCCCCAAAGGGGTCGCGACCCACAGGTTGAGAACCGCTGGCCTAAAGGGAGTGTGGAGCCTTGTGCTCCTCAGAGGGCTTCAGGCCACAGGCACGGGAAAGCCGCTTGTGTGCTCTCTGCAGCGTGGTTGTCCTGCACTGTGTGGCCTGTGGTAGGAGACGGGCCCAGTCTGAGCTGGAGGAGAAGGCGGGGGCACTGGGCACACCTTAAAGAAAACTGCCTTGGATGCCTGCTATGTCTCAGGGCCAAAAAGGAAGCTTTTGGAGGGAGAAAACCGTGAGAAAACTTGGGCTTGCCTTGCTGTGCTCCGACGTGCCTGCTGACAGCACACAGATAAACCTTAGAAATAAATGTGACCTGAGACTACGCGGGAGACCGTCCACACGGCTAAAACACCGGAGGCTTGGGAAACAGCTTGAGGGCCAAGAGCCACAGAAAGTAATCAGTGGGGGGAAATCACATATACATGGTTTAAAATTGCATATGTATATAAAATATATAATTACATAGATTAGTCAATATGTATGTGTAATTTGTGTGATCGCAGACGTATCCTTTGCTATAAAAAACAAAAACTAGTATCTTGACAGAAATGGTGTGACAGCACCACTGTTGCAATTCTTTGTGGTCACACATCTGTGCCGTGCCATCTGTACTTCGGTAGAACCTTACGGCAATTCTCCTGCCTTCCCACTTGTGGTGTCTCCATAAATCCCCATTTTTTTTAGGACAGTCCCATTGCCATGTATTTTATAAGGGTTGTAAATCAGAGATCAAGCAAGCTCAGTTCAAAGTCCCTATTCTGCTACTTACTAGTCTTGTTCATGTCACCAACCCTCAGTCTGCTGTTGGTTTCCAAATAGGTAAAACGAGCACAAAAACACACACACACACCAAACCTGTCCTGCCTATCTCATCAGGTGGTTGAGATGATCAAAGCCTTGTGGGAAAGGCTTTGAAAATTTAAAGTCAGCTGACAGTGTCATCATAGATCCCAGTGCTTATCTATCTGGTCTTGCACCTCTTCTTTAGAACCTGACATAGATGTTCATACCATGTTGTCAAGCTCAGTTACCGCCTGCCCAGCTCCTGAAAGACAAACTGTCAGCCAGGGAAGCAGGCAGACCCTGGAAAGCAGACTCTGGGATGGAGACTGGCTTGCAGGTGTGTGTTAGCAGTGGTCTCGGGATCAACACCTGGGGAAGGAATGGGAAGGAAGGAGGCAGAAACTGGCAGAGTGACGAGGTGATGCTTTCTCAGTGCAGTCCTCAACCAGTCCTACTAGAGCTCCGAAGCTGGGTGACCCTTTGGAGGTGCTCCTAGTTGGCATGAGGGGGCCATAGCTTTCTCCTGCTTTTTGGAACAGTCATGGGATTCAGGCTACTAGGGAGGGAGTTTTCTTCAGCAGAGACCATTGGCTGGGGTCTTCCAGCTGGCGAATGAGTCCTCTACTCCTGCACGGAGACCTGAGTGGCGCCCATCACAATGTCCATCACCCTGACCTTTTGCTCTTGGTTGTTTACTTCTGGAATATGCTCAACACATTGTCCTGCTGGAGGAGCATGCTGATTTCCGTGGTGGCCTTCAGAAGTTACCTAGGAATTAGAACACCAGGCTCTGGGGATGATTTGCACTGCCTGAGCTAGTTGAGCATCTCTAAGATTGGGTGGCGGGTCCCTCTCTCTCTTCAGTCTCCCTGTAGTGTTATATGGGGAACCTTCAAGATCTGCCTCTTAAACCATCCTCTCCTAACTCCCCCCCAAAACCTAGACTTCATCCTCTGGACCACCATTGCTGGGACTCGGAGCTCACACTCCGGGTCTGTAGTCACTTCTGTCCACCTACTCACCCACTCCAGGCTCCTGGACGCCAGCCCCAATCAGATATATACATATTTACCTACACATATTCATGTACTTACATGGGAAGATGCCAGAAAGATAAAAAGTAAAAGTTAAGAGTAATTATTTCTTAGTATTAGCATAATGGGTATTTTCTAAGTTTTCTATACTGAACACGGATTATTCATGATACTAGGACAAAACATTGCTTGTAAAAATAAGTCTAATAAAAAATCTATTATATCTATCTATACATGTCTTTTTAATAGTATCAGATTGGTTGTATAACCGTGTGAATGTACCTAACCCTATTGCATATTGTTCTTTTTGTTGTTACTTTTTAGAAAGAGTATGGGGTGAAGTACTCGTCTACAAATAAAGTCTATAAGCTTTAAAAAATAAACAAAGAATTATATTAAAACATTAAGTAATTGTTTTCTTTTTCTGGATTGCAATTAGTAGTTATTTGTATCAGTATTATTTTATGTATTCCCTAAATTTTATAAGATAATTAATATTCCTCTTAAAATAAAAGGATTAATTTTATGATTTCAAACATATGAAATAAAAAGTGACTGTGTTTTGTCCGTTTTTCCTTTTTGCCATATTCTGTATTTATTTTCATGTTGTTTCATGTGCATATTTTGTTTCCTCCAGGGGACTGCAGATTCCTAGTGGGCCTTCTAGTTGTCTCGTTGCCTTCGGAGTATCTTATATATGTTAAAATTTGCATGCTCACCCACGACACTCTCATTCACCCAAATAAAGGGTGAGAAGACTGCTCTGACCAAATCTTGACTCTTACCACTGCATTTCTTCTGCATATACAAATATCTGCTCATAAGACGACGTGAAACATTTTAAATTGGTCAAAACCAAGACAGACCCCTGAGTCACTCTTATTGTCCTTGTGCTCACTAGGAACGCTCCGGAAAGTTCATCTGTGTCCATTTTGACCATGTTCCTTCCCATCCCCTGCCTCCAGGCACAGGCTACACACCGAGCTGGCATCCTTGCAGTGGGAAGAACAAAGCAATTTTTCGTTATTGGCAAGTTGGCCAATTTCATCATCAGTCAATCATTTGCTTTTTCCAGTGCGGTCCTGAGGTGTTCCTCTAGGGAGCCAAGCAGGAGAGCAGGATTTGCTCGGTCAGGCATGGCAGCAACAGGCTGTGGAAGAACTGCTCAAGGTAGTTCATCAATAAAGAAAGGCCACTTGCCTTTGCCACAGCATGCATTGCAAACCAAAGGAAAAGCAGGCCTAGGGTTACCATCAATGTGGGCTTGTCAGGGAGAGTTTTTAATGCCCTTACTACGCTGTGAATGCTTCTCCCAGCAGCATAATTGTCATACTAGAGGAAAGGGGACCAGAAGAGCGCTGAGTGTCTCCTCCTCACTGCAGACTCAGTCCTGAGCTGTCCCTCCATCTGGGGCAGCGGGTTGGAGGAGGAGGCAGTATGGAACCCCAGGTCTGGAATGTGTGGAGAGGCAGACAATATTTCTCTGCTCTTTTTATTGCTGCAAGCCCCAAACTCTGGAGTATTGATAAAGGGCCAGAATAGATGGCATAAGGCCTGCGGAGTAACAGGACTTTAAACCGCAGTTGTTGTTAAATTTACAGATAACTCAAGTGAACCTTTTAGTTAAAGATGAAGAGAAGAAATGGGACCTGGGTCTGCTTTGGATACATAATGCCCCTCAGGAGAAAAGGCTCTTCTGAACAGTCATGCTTCCCCACCAGGGGCTCAGTCATCATCCCAGTGAAGGCCCTGCGGGGGAGACACCACATGGCCTGCATCAGAGAAGCAGGTGGCTGGTCTCCTTGCATAGGTGGCCAGATCACTGCCTTACTTTGCATCTCGTATTCTAATAAACCACAATAGCACAGTAAGCATAATGTGTTTCTTTGTCACTCCTATATAGGGCTTAAGGCAGAGGGGGGGAAATGTATGCATGCTCCCTTCAACTCCTTCCCCTGAAAATCACAAAATCAGAACAACAGAAATCACAGTATCTTTCCATGTCTTGCTTTTAATTCCTTATATCATCACCTCGAATTGACTGTCAGCATCTTGAGGGTAGGAACCACATCTTCTCCCCTAATCCAGTGCTGTGTGCTCCATGCTTATGAAATCCATGGACACTAGCATGTGAATTGCATGTTTTAACCTTCACAGCACTCTTCCGTCAGGGCACATCTCACTATGTCCTGCTGAGCTTAGAGCAGGAAGTTGATGCCCCAGGGGCTGACCTGTCCTGTGTCATAGGGGAAGTGTGACAGAACTGGAACCAGAACTCAGGTTCTACTTTTGCTCAGATTTTTATATTGCGCCCTGAGATTATGAGTATCCCACGTTGAAGATACAAAAATAGTGAGAAGGAGGTGCTGAGAGGCTGATTGAGAAGTTATTTCAAGACTTGGGGCAGAGGTTGGTTCTGAAAGTGTCCAAATCATCATGTCAAGTCAAAATAGAGATGTGTTCGTGTGTTTGACATGAACTATCCATTGATGAGGGCGAGTTCAGACTTCTGAATGCCAAAGGAACTCAGACATCATGATCAACTCTTTGAGGACAATGAAATGAATATGTCAAAACAGAATGATCTCATTTAAATATTACATCTGAATGGGGTAGTTCTTGCATGAATGTCCCAAGTTAATTAATTTCATAGAAATTTAACAGACTTTCTCCTTACTAATCCTACTAGGAACATCTGAAGTACAGAACACACACTCTTACTGTAAAGTCATTGTAAAGAATTTAATTAGCCCTAGTTGGTTTGGCTCAGTGGATAGAGCGTCGGCCTGTGGACTGAAAGGTCCCAGGTTCGATTCCAGCCAAGGGCACATGCTGGGGTTGCGGGCTTTATCCCCAATCAATTATTCTCTCTCATGGTTGATGTTTCTGTCTCACTCCCTCTCCCTTCTTCTCTGAAATCAATAAAAATATATTTTTAAAAATAATTTAATTAAAGTGGTATTAGTTAATTTCCTGAAAGAATGAAATTCCACAAGGGAAGTGACAGTCTCTTCTTGATCAAACTCTAGTCAGCCTCAATCTTGGCCTAAAAGACTTGAACAAACACTAACATCGTTTCTAAAAGCTGGAGGCCACATCCCTAAGATGACCCCAGCTCCTATTAAAGTACCTGCCTGAGAAAACTCAAGCCCACCAAAAGAATTTACTGTTTGTTCCAGCCAACACCTGTAGATAGGGCCCCTGTCTCCTAGTCTGTGTGTGTGTGTGGTGGGGGGGAGAGGGGGTAGGAGTCTAACTTCAATAAACACCAGTTAGTAAACACAGATGGGTTTCACGTGGACCAACCTCCCACTTTTTGTCATTTTTTTCTTCCATGACTCTACTGAACCCCCATTCACTCCTCTATGTACCCCCTCATTCTCTTTTTCAAACACCCATCTCCTCTGTGCTTATTGAAGCTGACTTCCGGTCACGCTGGACTCTTTTCTGTACGGCAATAGTTGTTGCCAATTAAAATCTGTCCTTCCCAATTTAACTGGCCTCCAGCTTCGTTGATCTCTGACAGAAATGCTGCCTCTGCATTTCCAGTGTCCCTGTGATGTTTGTTCATAGCACCTGCTTGATGGGTCCTTGTTAAAGGAATGAATGAACTCACAGAGCTCACTCAGCCCACAACACCCATTCACCTCATCCACAACCCCGGAGGCTTCACTTCTTTCCCAGGTTGGCACCTGGGTACATGACCTTGGAATTCCACATCTCACCTTTCCCCAAGTGTCACTGCATGGGAACGGGCTGACTCCTACCCGTGACCTGACCCTTGGACACATCTGGACTGGCCCAACAGTTCTTTCCTTCCCCAGAACACATGCTTTCCTAAGATGCCCATGTCTCCCAGTGTGGCCTCTGTGTGAGTTTGCAGGGAGAAGGGATGTTCCCGGCATTATCTCTTGCTCAAGGTTGTGGGTTCCAAATTTGAATCTGAGCTTGAGCTTCCCTCGGGTTCAAGTTGCAATGAGCACTGGCAAAAATGTGACCTCCAAGTTCAAGAATAAAGACTCCGGGTGTTTCTTAGCTATCAAGTTGCCCTTACAAAAGATTCTGTTGAGTCAAGTGTAAAAGAATCAGAGTCTAAAGGATTTAATTTCTCTTGAAATATCTTGGTGAAGGGGGCACTTATTTAGCAATAGGTATCTAGAGTCTCACTCATCTCAAAATGTTTGAAAAGGGGATGACGATATTTTCCCAACACCACAATCTTGCTAGGTCCTCTCCTCCTTTTTCTCCCTGAACTGAGTCTGAAAAGCTACACTAAATATAGGAGTAGGCAGAAATAGGTTTATAATTTTCATAAAAAGACATGCAGGTTATAATTATAACGATAGCTTTATTAACGCAAAAGAATGTCACAATGCAACTGTAAACCTACTTTTGCCTACTCCTGTATTCCAAGGCTTATAAAAAGTTGCACTAAATATTCCTAGAAACCAACATTATCCCAGATAAAATTTATTCAGGTCATAGCAGTGAACAAGCACTTAAGTTCAAATCTCATTACTTTTTTTTTTAAAGCGACAACAAGAAAAAATTAAATTTACCCAGTCATGTTAGCATTCCTAAAATATGTGTCTGGTTAGAACTTGACATGAGTATAGTTTCTTTTTAATGCTGTCTGCTGTAAAAGGTTTTGCCTATAGCTATAAATATTTCTTACTACCATCTCAGAAAGTTCCAGAGGCCCCTGGGTTTTCTGACCAAATATGGGACTCTCCTGAGGTCAGACCTATCATTAACCTTCACACTTTCACTGCCTGGGATGTTGCTGGGAAATTTGAGGCCCATGAGCTCTCCAGGTGCCACTATTCCAACAATTAAGGAATACCAAATTATTACATGTCTCCTCTCTACCTGAGATTGAACTAGGAAATATAATAGAGAGAGAAACTCTCTACCCACAAGAAGTTTATACACTCTGGGATTGGGGACAAGACTTACACAGATGAGCCCCTAACCGGTTTGGCTCAGTGGATAGAGCATGGGCCTACGCACTCAAGGTTCCCAGGTTCAATTCTGGTCAAGGGCATGTACCTTGGTTGCGGGCACATCCCCAGTGGGGGGTGTGCAGGAGGCAGCTGATCGATGTTTCTCTCTCATCGATGTTTCTAACTCTCTATCCCTCTCCCTTCCTCTCTGTAAAAAATCAATAAAATATATATATTTTTTTAAAAAAGACTTACACAGATGAGAGAATTTGTAAGCAAGATAATAATAATAATAATAATATCAATAGTTAATATTCATCATGTGTTCACTAGTGAGAGGAGTTCTTCTAAGAGCTTTACGTGTATGATGTCATTTTATTCTGAAAACTGTCTTACAGGACAGATGCTAGTATCATCCCCAGTCACACAAGAGGATACTTAAGGAGGATAGTTTTAAGACCTTGCCCAACATCACGCAGCTGGAGAGTGAAAAACCTCTATCTACCCAGAGCCTGAATGCCAACCTCGACCCACCACTGCCTCTAAACAAGTGTGGGCCCACGTAAAGATTAAAGAACGTGTGTGCACATAGAAATATCTACGTAATCATTAAAAACATGGTAGTTTGCTGATTCTGTCCAAATAGAACCATTACTTCACATCTTTATTGCATTTTAATCTGTATTGGATTCAAAAATATGTATCAGGCACTGGTGACAGGCACATGAAGAAGAGATAAAGCATGGTCTCTGTCCATGAGGCGGATAAGAAAGGCTGCTCATGCTCTTGCAGTGAAAGGAAGGTGATGGTCACACGCTGCTGGGGGCATACAAAAGTTTTCCTAAAAGACAGATTAATTGGGCTGGGCTAGAAGTTCGCAGGGATGGGAATTTGGGCGAGTGAAATGGCATTACCTGTGTATGTCTATCTGTAATCTGAGATAAACCCCTCCATATCCAATTTAGTTGTTACTTTTTTTCTTCATCTTATTTTTCTATATGTCATCTCAATGACCTCACTCATCAACATGGAAAAGGCAGTGGGTCAGGACGAAAGAGGAAAAAAGACTTTCATCCAAAACCAATGCTGGACCAGCTGAGAGAGCAGCAAGAGCGTCAGATTTGGTCAAATTCAGGGCAGCAGCTCCCAGAAAATCGGCATCGGGTTCATAATTATTTCACAACAGTGCACAGCTCCTCTGTTCAATTCCTCTCTCCTGCCTCTCAGCCGGCTCTCCTTCTGCACACATTGCAAGTTAGGATGTTCCCTTTATCCGAGTGGTTCCTGAAATCTCATTCCTTCCAAATAATCCTTTCATAACGTGAGAACGTTGGCAAATTCCCCTTTGTCGCTCCCTCTCTGACCATGAAGCTTTTGAAACAACCTCCTTTCAAGTCACCCATTTTTTTTACAACCATCTCCCTGCCCTCCACCATTTAAATGCATTCTAACATAATATCAGAACAACAGAGAGGGCTTCTAAAGAGATAAAAGCAAAAACCAAATCCACCACCAACAACAAAACAACAGCAACAATAATAGATTTTACTGAAAGCCAAATCTAAACAAGCCAGGCGAACATATTTGAGACTTGAAAAGCCAGAGTTTGTATTGCCCTCAACCCCAATTCCTTCCAATGTATCTATATCTTAGCTCTTAGGTCCTTCCTCTCTCTCTCCTCCACCCTTGTTTTCAAAAACACACATTCCTCCTACATGCCCACCACTCACCTTCATCGCTGTTCCAGCTCGCCACGATTCCTCCACCTTCCTAACTGCGCCACCTTGATGTTAAATTTTGCTTCCAACACTATGTGTCTCTACTCTGCTTTCGGGGACCCTGTACTTTGGTTAAAGGCCCCGACCTTCTTTGATGGGGCCCAGATCAGAATGGGGAATAAAAGAGGAAGGCTAATAGAAACATCATAAAAACAGAAGAGGTTATTGAAAATGTTCTTTCACTAAGTAAATACACCCCCAAAACATACACAGGGAAGATAAATTAGTGTGTGGCTCTGGAAGAGGAAATGAAACAAATATGGAGATTGCGGGACATCAAAGAAAAACTCACTGTCCTGGGGCAGATGCGAGGGCTGTGCATAAATGACTTAAACAGAAGGAAAAAGTGGGGGGGGGGACTCATTAGGTATTCCTCTCAAATCAGAATCTTAAACCTCTGGACCACTGACCCATGCTGAGGACATTTGTATTTCAACAATGGGGGAGTCAGCGTACCTGGCTTATGTTAACACATGAAGACCACATCGGAGTCAAAGTGTATTGAGCTATGCCAGGTGCTCTGCTAGACCTGGACAGCCGGGTAGAAAGTAAACAGACAATAACCGGTGGAGGCAGAAGCAGGTTGGGTATATTCCCATTTTCTCATGTCTCCAAACAGAAATCACATAATGGAGGGTGATCTCTGGGCAAGTGCATTATCCAGCAAGTTTCAAAGAAGGGATTTTGTCAGCCCTCCTCTTAAGAAGGAAAAACGGAGACAGTACACATGGTCATTCGGGTGCCCTACACAATGGTGGGCAGAAAGTAACGTTAATGGTCACAGTTAAGGAAATACTTGACGTTTATCTGAATGATGCTGATAACTGTCATGAAGAGAGACTGAAGTAAGCCACAGATGGAAATAAGATAAGGCGATCTTTCTCTGAAGTCCAGGAGGAAAGCCAAAGTTATGTAAACCCCACGCAGGGTAGTAGCAAGTAAATAAAATAAGCACTTTATTTACACTTAGGAGTTTAGTTTTTGGTCTTTAGTGGGTGACATTATACTCTACTAGTGCAAAAAATGCTGCAGTTAATTATACAAACTGATTACTATAAATAAATAAGAAGCAGTTGGTAAAAAACTGATTACTTAGTAAAGAATTATATTTTTGTAGAACAAATACAAATGAATATTGTAAGTTGTGTTGAGTTCTGGTTCCCTAAATGATGCTGAAGAGCTGAGAGCTAAGCAGTAACAACCATTGAACGGAAGATGACAAGCAACTGAAAGCGAAGGTAACCATGGCCAACAAGCTATTCCATTTCTTTAGGGCTAACCTTTTGCTCCTCCACTTATGTGCTAACTGAACTCTCCACTGATTTATTCAATTAATACAGTCTTATCATGTCACTGGGAGGCAAGAATCTTTCATGAAATAGCCTGGGTTTGAAGCAGTCTGGATTTGATTGAGAGATCTGCCATTTTCTTACCCAAGGATCTTGAGAAAGTTATATAACCTCACCATTCCCCAGATGCAAAATAGATGGCACTGAGACCTTAAAGGTGTGTTTATAGGTTCCAGCAGGGACACATGGAGTGGAGAGAGGGGAAGGGGACACCCACTTAGCCATCCAGACAAGCCGAATCAATCCGGGAGATCAGTGGAATGACAGATGTCATTTAAGTGTCCAAACTGGCAGCTCGTAGACAAATAAGTGCTTGAGTTCAAATGCACAGCATAGTGATTACAGCCAGCAACACTGTATTATCAACTTCAAAGTTGCTGAGAGACTAGATCTTAACTGTTCTGACCACACAAAAAATGTACAATTTATGTTGTGGTAGAGGTGTTGGCTAAGGCTAGATGGAAAACAGGTTGCATGTCCTAAATTTATAAAATTTTACACGTCAATTACATCTCAATAAAATATAAAATATTCATTCATTTTTCTTTCAATATCTTTTTGTGCTAAATGCTATGTTGTAAATATGTATCTGATTTCAGTGTGAGACAAAATTAGGTAAATGCTTTATTTGCACCCAGCAGCAAACAAATTTGTCCATGAAATAGCCATGCAGTGGCCACATACACTCAGAATCAGTTCAATTACTAAAACATTTGTAGTATCCTTTCTTATATTTTGATTCCCAGAAATTAGCCAACATGATCATTGTGACCACCATGTATACAACAGTAAACTACAAACTAAATGAAGTAAATAAAATGAAAACAAAACATTAACCCAGCTTCTGAGGGGAAAGGCCTGTTTATGTGGGAAATCAAGAGTGAGCAGGGGAGAGGTCAATGAGGGAAAAAGGAGACATATGTAATACTTTAAACAATAAAGAATTTAAATTAAAAAAAAGAGTGGGCAGGGGGTGTATGAGTAAGACCTGAAGGATTCATTCTTTTTAATGAGCTACTTATAAAATGACTTTATTGAATCATCTCACTTTTAAACCGAGGTATCTTTGAGACATTCCACCTGACTGTTGTCATGGAGACACAATCATAAACTCCAAGTCCCAATTGCCAATAGTGACTTCTTTCATCCCCAGCTGGCCCCAAACTGTACCCTGTCCTTTAGGATGAAGATCTCACCTCTCTAACTCACCCTGGCCCTCCCTCTGGCCTGGGAAGTGTCAGTTCTAATGAGAAGGACTGAGATTCTTCCATGAGCACAGGAGAATGGAGGGCCGCCTGTTAAATGCCATTCACAGCTCTAAATAGCCATTCAGATTAGTGGCCGTGGTTCCTAAACAACGGGTCCCACACTGATGTGTGTGCAGACCTCTTTCAAGGTCACTGATCCGTGCAACTCGAGTGGTAATGGGATCCGACCCTTACTGTCAAAATCTGCACCTGTTAGGCTCGGAACAATGGGTCATTCTGAAGTCAGGCACTGCAACTTGCTCTTTTCCAGACCAATGAAAAGAATATCCCATTTCTCTTGGAACTTGGTGACTACCACGCAAAATACTTTGACGCTATATGCAAAATAGCATACAAGCCGTGAAAGTGATGCTATTAGATATTAACACCCCGGACCTGCTGGCCTCACATTTTGAGAATCATGCACGTGAATCACGTCTTCCTTCCACTTCAGTGGTCTGTAAATTAAACTCACATAAATGACTTGGAAGAGGAGCATAAATGTATATATGCATGCACAGCAGGGGGAGGGGAAAAGTACTAATTCAATACGTGTGAAGAACATATTGACTCATCATTTGAAGCGCTGGGTCCCAGTCTCACAGCAGCTGTGTGACTTTGGGTAAGTCAAGTCATTATGCTTTCCATGGAATGGAGAGTTTCGACCTCAGAGCACTGTCCGAGCTCAGGAAATGGACTTCCCTCTGCTTTGCTTTCAGTTTCATCATCTATTAGGGCTTTGGATTAAATAATTTCTAAGGTGCCTTCTTGTTCTAAAATTCTATTATTCTATTTAATTTTTTGCTTTAAATTATTCTGTGATTCAATATAGTCTTAATAGATAGAGCTACACACTTCTTACTGTTCAGCAGAATGGTGCCAATAGAGTGCACCATCGATTAAAATGTGTACCAAGTAGTCATCTGAATATGTATTTCCTAATTTTTCTAAAATAGTATTATTTGTGTCATTTTAAATTGGCTTAAGAAGCCATCAGCTTCAACCACCTGGCCCCAAGGTATATATGTAAACAGAATAATCTTACAATAGTAATTTTGAGAAATTAAGATTACACACCTTCCCTTCATGGTTGGTATTAGTTTGTAGTCACATTCCAGCACAGACTGGCTGGTTCTTCACAATTCCTTTTCCTTTTTTCTCTTGGTCACACAGCTAGACTACATTTCCCAGCCTCCCTTGCAGTTGGGCACAGCCATGTGACTTAGTTTCGGCCAAGAGAATGTGGGTGAGTAATGTGTGCCACTTCCAGTTCTGGCCCATTAAATCCTCCCACGTGTAATTCTCCACCATCTGCCTGTTTAATGGAGAGGATTCCAGTGTTTTCAGGGAGGTGAGGCCACAAGATCAAAGATTCCTGTGTTCCCAGGTCAGAGCTTTGAGGAGAGCTACCCAAGAAAGCTGCCTGACAAGAGAAACATCTATATAGGATTGTTGTTAGGAGTTATTACCAGAATTAAATAACTCTGATTAATGTTATCATGTGGACAATTAGTTTGATGCAATGGTAGCCTCCAAGTATATCCCCAGGCAAACCACCTCCGAGGGCAGAGAACAGAGGCTCACAGAGCAAGCTAAAATGCTCCAGTCATGTTGTTTGTTGAAATGACCTAAAACCCACAGGGAGAAGCAAGGAGAAAGAGAGGGGATAAATGAAGGATTGGGACCATACTAACTAATCCTGGGACACATGAAGTTCAGATGCCCTGACTCTCTCTCTCTGCTTCAGCACCTTCCTGTTCTGATGTGGTTATGAGGACCAGAGCTGGGGTTCAAATGACACAGAGCCTCGGGATCTCATGAACCCCCTCCTGATGCCCTACGGGAGCCCTTTGCTCCCTGCTCCTTGGGAACCACTGGATTCAACAAAGTCAACCACAGGAAACATCGAGGCCCAAGCCTTGCCATCCAAAAACTGGGAGATGAAAGCAGCAAAGGAAATACGAAGGTCCCCACGTCATTTCAAACAGGCCTGTCATTTCTCCCAGTCTTGGAGAAAGGGCCCAGAGGACACATGTGCCATGCAGCCCTTTTGCCAATAGCTAATGTCTCACCGATTAACAAGGAGGCGGCCTCTTCCTGTCCTGAAATAGGAGGTATTATTTTCTGCCCCATTATTAGCATTGTGAAACCCTTCAGAAACTCTTCCATACTCTGTAGCCACTTTCCTTAAGACAAATCGAACTACAATCAATGATGTTTGGTATATTGAGAAGACAATGGCAATCACCAAAACACACCTCTTCTAAAGTATTCTAAGTTCACCTCATTATTATTAAGATGAAGGTGGGCAGCTTTTAAGAAATTGTCACCCCTCTGTAAGAGTTTGCTCAGGTATTTAAACTTATACTGTTGGGGTTGCCTTCTTTAAGAAAAACTGTATTTTTTTTAAAGATCTCATTTTTGCAAATTTAACAAAAATATGCAACCATGTGACACACTGGTATAGTCCCAGGCTGCCTTAAAGCAGCCTATAGAAGTGAGAAGCCTGAAGCTTAAGCTTAATTCATTCCTGGTAAATCCACCTCTGACGGAGGCATGCTTGAGTTGCAGATTTGTTCTAGAAGTATTTGGGGTCCTGCCTATTTCTACAAAGAAAGCTGAAGAGAATGTGCCTGAAAAGATAGAGTCTGGAAATATAAAAACTGCATTTCCACACTTCCGAGCAATTAAACGCACAGCTGAAAATGGATGTTTCAATGACATTCTGTTCACAGCTCTTCATTATTCCTCAGAAATATCCAAATAACCAGATGAGGCAAATAACCAGTTTGGGGGTTAGGGTGGAAGGTTGACAACTGATCCCCAACTACTAGCAAACAGTCTTTGTGTTCTGCTTTATGACACTGGGGTAACACACACACACACACACACACACACACACACACACACACACACACATCCATAAGGCTCATGAATTAGCCTGAGAACAAAATGTCCGGCCTGCAAAAAATATGCACATTTCTCAGTATAACTTCTGTCCACGCCTGCTTTCCCTCACCCCTGGTCCACTCACAAGCAGCAGGTACATGTGAAGGAGGCCAGGCACAAGTGGGTCAGGTCATCTTTCTGGTGTTTTGTCGTGGCTCTTACTTTATGGGAATCCCCCAGAGTTGGCACAATCAGGAGGAGCTGGACAAAGAGCCGACTTAGTTCCCTCCTCTCAGGGCTCTCCCGTTTCCTTCTGTCCCTGGATGGGGATGCTGGGGAAAGCCAAGAGATAAGCCGTAGATAGACAAACTTGAGTGCCTTTGACTTTTGGCTGATACCAGTTCTTCACATTAAAAGCAAACGGGATAAAAGAACAAACCACTTTTTCCAAAATCAGGTGTAAGTGCTATATTCAGCCAAGATATCACTTTGTCTTCCCATTGGCCAACTTCTACACACGTGGAAACAGCTGGAGAGCTGACTTCACTCAGTTTTGAACCAGATGTTGGACATCATGTAGACATGGCCTCTACCATCATCCTTCATTTTCACCTCCAACTATTTACCTGATCCTTCCAAGAGACTTGGTGCAAGAGTCCTTGCTAACTGGGTGGAGCATGGCAGGGGGTGTGGGGTGAGACACACCAAGGTGCTGTGCTGGACACAAGCCTGGCACTGGGGCTGCCCTGCATGACTGCCTCTTTTCTTCCAACATCCACAGGGTTTCACTCTCCTGGCAGAGCATCCGTCCTCCACGGGGGCATCTACGGTCAGGACAGCTCAGCCCCCTCAAAGGCTGCGGGTTCCTTCCACTGAGTGCAGCCATGAGTGGACTCCAGGTCACGCGGGTGGCAACATGTTCAGCTCCTCGCTGGCTGCTCACCCCTGATGCAGGGAAACCAGTCCCTGCGTTAGAGCCAGAGGAACACAATCACCTCCTTATCCATTTTTCAACAGCTTCTTCCCTTGCAAATCTCTGCTAATAAGCACAGCTTATCTTTATTTGCCAGGTAGCTCCTTTCTCTTCGGAGAGGCCAGGAGGCCTCACCAAGGGAACCGGCGAGAAAAGCACTTTCTACACAATGACGAGGAGACAGCACTTTTCTGTCTAAAAATACACAGACGTGCTTCTCCTTCGTGGATGCTGACTTGTTATAGATAGAAAGCCAACAGCTTTGAAAAAAATTCTAAAGAGAACTCTGTGTGGCCTGTAATGATGGGAGTTCCCATTTAACTGTTCCAGGTTCTGGTCCATCTTCCACCAAATGAGCAGAACACCATATTACAAAAGAAACGTTAAGGCCAGCTGGTCTACCCCCCATCTCGGAGCAGAGTTGCATCTCACCTTTCAAAAATTCTTAGATGAAATAAGCATTCCTGTTTGTTTGGTTGTTTTCTTTTCTCATAAACCAGGAGTGAAAGCCCTTATTCAGATACTAGAATTTCCTTTTTTCTGGAGCCCACTTCTTGACTTTCATGCCACTTTAATGCTAAAAGTGCCCCTTCCCTAATGAGATGGCTCCTAAGCAGTATATTAGCTGCTCAGTCTATTTTATTTGACAGAATTTTAGAATCCCCTGGAATACACGAATCACAGCTGTGCATCAATATATGTTAAAGGACAAAGCAGGTCAGGACCCCTAATCGCCAAATCTGGCCATCTGCATAATTTAAAGACTGAACAAGGTAAGTTTCAGTCCTGTAACAACCACCAGGCCTAGTAAAGACCCTATTCTCTGTCTCCACTTCACGGTGAGCTCTCCGGAAGCACACTCCCAAAGTCGGTGTAGTTACAGGAAAGTAACCCCCCCCCCGCCCCCCCGGCTTCCCTGGGCAACACATTGCAAATTTCCCAAACAAAATTCTTTCCCTTTTTAGAAAAATGGGTTCTATTCTGCCTGGATACCTATCAACGGCTTCAAAAATCAGAAATGGTTCCAGATTCTATTGAGCTGTGAGGTGCACAGGGACTGGTGGTATGATGATGGTGGTGATGATGATGATGATGACAATGACAAGGACAGCAGCAATAACTTATTTAGCACTGGCAAGGGACTTTGCTACATCCTTTATGAGTATCAATTAACTTATTCTCCACAACAACCTATGAGGCAGGTACTATTAAAAACCTTATTCTATAAGTGAAAAAAAACTCAGTGACAAACTCAGAGTGTTTGCTAGTAACCGCCCAAAGTCACGCCTCTAGTAAGTGGCCAAGATGGGTTTGAAAAACAAGTCTTTCTGATTCCAGAACCTGTGACCAGAACCACTATGATAATACAGCCTAGTGCATGACAGATGCTTAATACATGTATGCTGAACACACTGAGATGTAACAGAATTTGATGGGGTGCTTCTCTCCCTACTTCAAACTCCTATGTGACTTGGAAAGCACTGCTTGTTACAGAACATAATTGTGATTATTACGATGATAGTCTTGGTACTCCAAACTAGACTACAAGCAACTTGAGGGCAAGACAAGGTTTTCTTCATAGTGTTAATAGATAATGTGGTTCCTGGCTTTCCATGGAGCTGGGGTCTTTGCACCTAATACAAAGTAATATGGCTGTTCTGATGGGACTCTTTGGCCCTTTGACAATTACAATCTTTACAATCACTCTGAAAGGATTATATCATTATCCCCATTTTTTAGATGAGGAAACAAATGCAGAGGTGAATGAAGGCCATAAAGCTAGCAGAAGGATATTCAAACACTCTCTATCTGCCTCCAAAAGCCAATGCAGTCCCCACTCTGACCCATGGCCAGCTTTGTCACCTGTGTGTCCTTAAGGTGGCATAGAATACAACATTTGTAGCCAACATGAGTCATGTATTCACCTTTAGATATATGCAAAATATGAATCACTTTTATTTTTTAATTTTGCTTGGCCGAGAGCACTTACATTATCCAGGTCGTGCAATTCATCCTGATCCAGGAAATGTGGGTATTATTATCTTGGTTCCTCTTCCTCCATAGCTCTGTCTCCTTGCTGGCCTCATGAAAACCAGGGAACTCTTGTAGAAGTGGCAAAAAGAGGAGCAGGGATGTCACACTCCTTGTCCTTTCTGCTTATCTTTCTCATTTGCTTGGTTGCAGAAAGCCAGCAGTGGGGGTCAGGGGGACTGGAGGTCAGAGTCTGTTTATGTGAGAGGGCTAGACATAGGAGGCATCCCTCCACATTTCCTGTCCCATCTACTCCATACCCTAGGACTAGCACTGCATCGCTGCTAACATTTACATCTGTTGGTTGAGCCAACAGTGTCCCAGGTAGCATCTATGGCTGTGATGTCCTTGGGGAGCCAGGCCAATTTCTCTGGCAACCCCAGCTTCCAGAGGCAATCTAGTGTCTCCCCAGGTCCGAACACTGTCATGTGCTACCTCCACTTCGGAGTTAGGGTGTTTCCACAAAATCCACTACATCTCCTGGCTGTCTTGTTCCACTTTACAAGCCCGAGGGAGGGTGTCTGGCAAAAGGGAAGGATGTTTTTGGACTTGGACTGTAAAGATGTACCATGTTATTCTCCTTGGGGTATTGACCAAACAGTGACTGGCATTGTGGGAAAGGTTACCTTTCCTTGATACTTGGCACATTTTATGAAAGAATGCAAGAAAGGCCTGAAAGAGAGCATGGGTTCCTTGGTCAACCAGCCAATGTCTAGAAATCACCTAAAGATCTGCCTAAAAAATGTTTTACGTGAGTTCTCAAGGGAACTCCATGAAGTGCATTTAAATAACAAACCCAGTTTAAATCAAACCCCCCAAACTGCCTGTTACCCATGTATGTGCAATTGGCTTTCCACTTGTTTGTCAGCCAGAGGAAAGGGACCATATCATCGCATGTTCCCAGCACTGTGTGTAGCCCTAGTAGGTGCTCAATAAGCATTTGTTGAATGAATATTGAAAGTCACCAGAGAGACCCATTTGGCCTGCAGGAGGAAAGTATAGAAGAGTAATGGAGAATAACAGAACAGAAATGCCACGTGGTCCCTGGCTTTCCATAGAGCTGGGGTCTTTGCGCCTAATACAAAGTAATATGGCTGTTCTGATGGAACTCTTTGGCCCTTTGACAATTACAAGCGAATTTTGGAAATAAATATTGTAACATCTACATCTGAGCACCAATTATCTGAGCACAAGCGAGGATGGAGATCCATGATGGAAAAGCAGAAGTAAGGAGCTGTAAGAATGCAGTTCCGTGGAAACTGGATGAGGCATGAAATCAGAAAACTAGCTTCAGACATGGGTCTTTCTTCCTCGTCCCACCCAAAGTAGTCTTCAGTGTGTAGCTTCATCACATACGTGCTGAGGGTGAGCCTCTCTCCTCTCTGCTGTTCCCTTTATTCTCCTTCATGTACATTCTTGGCATGGCAAAGTCCCCAGCTCTACCCTTCCAAGTCGTTTGGGGCAAGTCTCTCAATTCTTCATCTATAGAATGGGTACAATTCATATCATTCATATCTGTTCTACCTGACGCAGGATTCAAATGAGGTTATTCATTCTTCCTTTCAACAAATACATATTGAATAGTTGCTAAATAACATCATATTGTGAGAAAGGCTGTAAGAAACACCAGGATGAGTAGGACTATTTCTTCCCCTCAGTACCCAGGCGATGCACATGGCCCGACAGGAGTATGCTCCAAGGTGAAAATCATTAGTCCAAGAGAGGCCTATACACGGTGCTATGGGACCTCGGAGAGAAGATGGATTATGCCAGAAGGAGGGATTAAAGAAGTCTCCAGAATAGAAGTTGCTGCTTTTCAGGGGAGCTTCAAGAGTTAAAATGGAAGCAGTTTGGAAACAAACTGACTATACAAACATTGGGTGTGAGTTATAAATAATAATTAGTTTGTGAAATGAACTGTATTCCAAATTAATGCCTGCCTAAACTCTCAGGCAGACTTCGAGCAAGTAATAGATCACCTTGGAAGGTGCCAGATTCTGTACGCTTTACATTCGAGAATTCATATCATCTGAGCCAAACCCTATGAGATGCGGTCTAGTACTATCCCTGTTACCAATGAGGAAACTGAGACTCCAATAAATTGAGTTTCTTGCCCAGAGTCACACAGACAATCATAGAGCCAAGATTTAAACTCAGATGGTCAGCATTTAAATCCTGCTATTCAGACAAAGGAACAAGAATACTACAGTGATCCCTCAGACAATTAAGTCCCCTCAGAACTGTGATTTTGAGAGAAGTAAATTTTGGATCCTGGTGAATTACGGCACCACCTCTCTGAAAAATTATATTTCAGATTGAGAAGGTGCAGGAATCCTTCCTTCCTCATGGGTATAATCTCAAGTAAATCTGGAGTAATTCACATTATGGCCGGTAGATGGCACAAAGTGACAAGAAAAGACTGGAAATCCCAGCAGGGCTCTCAACTGGCTCCCAGTTTGTGGGACAAAATGCATTTTGCATACACTACAGTTTGTTTAAAGTAACAAGTCCTTACTCAAAGCGAGCTAGCTCCAGGTAGAAATTGTCATTGTCTGACCTTCTCCAGTCACCGTGTCCTAGTACCGTGAGGAGGAACAGCCCCAGTGGCGCCCACAAGGCGTTTCCTCTATAAAACTGTCGTCAGGCTCTGACCAGTGCTGACCAAGCCACCCTCTGCCCCACCCCTCTTTCTACTGCAGGAAATCTTGGGGCTGTGCAAGTGATAACGTCTGGAAAGTACCTGGCAAAGTTGGAAGACCTCTACCCCTGCTGAATTGAGACAAAAGTTAGCAGCGCATTCTTTCCATAAAGGTATGTTAGACCTACTGTGTGCCGGGTCCAACTAAATGTCTGCTATTTACCACCTGCTTCCCCAGCTGCTTGCTGTTGCAAAAGGAGCTAGGAAAGAAGTTGGTTCTGTGGACTCATTTCCTGAAAAGCTCTGCCATGAAAATAGGAGAAACCAAAGATGTACTAGAGACTTTAAAAAGCATTACCAAAAACCT
>NW_005357346.1:625352-649455 GCF_000412655.1 Myotis brandtii | reverse complement strand
CCAGAGAATCTGATTGCCGTCTTAGATAAAAAAGATATTTCTAAGTATTAAAACTCAGAACCTATAAAAGACAATGTATTATCACATTTTAATCTTCTGAACTGCAAAAAGCACTTCAAAAATCAAAAGTAAAGAACTGCAAAACACATGACAAAGACGAATATCCTTAAATGCAAATATGCTAAGAACTCTTACAAATCAATACAATTTATATATCAATAACTCTTCTAAAGCCAATAAACTGGGCAAGTGACATGAACAGGCGGTTCCCAGGGCAGCCTGGTTATTCAGGTAGCAAGCTTATCTTCAGTACAGTACTCAATTTTTTTTTGGGGGGGGGGTCTATAATTAAACATATAAAGTGATACAAATACAATGATTATCTTTAAGTTTGGAAAACTAACCAGTATCACAAGTATTTTCTTGAGCAATAAAATGGCTCAAGAGTGGTCCCTATACAGTAAGTAGTGTTCCAGGGGTAATGTGGATGAAATAACACACCTCACAAGTCCACAGTTTTAGTGCACCACTCATGTGGCAGAGATGGCGACTACAAGGCTCTAAGGATAAAAGTCCACACTTTTGTTGCAAAGTAACCCACTGCCTAAGGAAGGGATCTCTACAAGCAAAATAGAATGTCACTACACTCGCATACAAGAGTCAAGGTTCCATGGGCCCTCCTGGGACAGTATTTACGCATACTGAAGAGGAATATGCATCCCTTGCAGCAGCCAAGGGAGGAGGCACAAATGGGGGAAGGCAGACTGGGATCCAAGTTCAACATAATATCCCTCCAGAAACAACTTCCCAGGTCCACGCTGGGAGTACTCACCCTTGAAGAGCTCTGTCCGCAGGGCGGTCGTACACATTCATGGCTGTCCACTTACCTGGGTTTGTTGTGTTGGCCCTCCATCCATTCATTTCTCAAGATTTTCTTTAGATCACTGCCATTCACCTTTTTGACTCCTCTCATGGGGTGCAAGCCATCTGCAGATTTTGGGAACAAAACAAGTGGACTTGAAAAAAATCTATATACCTCCTTTGAGTGACACATTCTAGAGCTTTGTTCCATGTCTCCTCCACACCACTTTGTGCTCAAGAAAGGCAACTGATGGAGGACACAGCAACAAGGCTAGCCCTGTTACTAACATTTGTGGAAGGGAACTGAGTGACGCTAAGAAGGCCACTGAGACCCATGATACTGGGATGGCTTCTGTGGAAGCAGGAGACAGACTGGAAAAAGTTGGCATTGGGTTGCCCATTTTTTATGACTCTTCAGCACTAAATCCCATCAGCTGTTACTCTGCATGGGGTATCCTTTCTATCTTTGGTTTAAACCAAATCGGATCTCACAAAAAGTTGGTTTTGTTCTCCATCTTCACCTTACTGAGACCCATGATACTGGGATGGCTTCTGTGGAAGCAGGAGACAGACTGGAAAAAGTTGGCATTGGGTTGCCCATTTTTTATGACTCTTCAGCACTAAATCCCATCAGCTGTTACTCTTTATGGGGTATCCTTTCTATCTTTGGTTTAAACCAAATCGGATCTCACAAAAAGTTGGTTTTGTTCTCAATCTTCACCTTTTTTAGGTTCTGAATCTAAGTAATTAATCTAAGTCCATATCACTTCATATAAGGAGTTGGCCCCAAAAGACACTGGGTAAAAAGTTTGTGCTTGCTTAAGCCTCAACAATAAGAAAATAAACAACCTGATCAAAAGATATACATCGAGTTGGTGTTTAACTTCAACAAAGAAGATATACAGGTGGCAGATTCGCATATAAAAAATGCCCTACATCGTATATCATCAGGAAATGCAAATGAAACAACAAAGATATCTCTACATGGATTAGAATGGCCCAAACCCAGAACACTGACAGCGCCAAAAGCTGTCATCCCCCCTGGCAAGGATGTGGAGCAACAGGAACTCTCATTCATTGCTGGTGGGTGCAACCACGTTGGAGGGCAGCTTGAGAGTTTCTTGCAAAATTAAGCATATTCTACTATATGATCCAGCAATCACACTCCTTGGCATTTACTTATGCCCACACAAAAACCTGCATATGGGTGTTTATAGAAATTTTATTCATAAGTGTCAAAACCTGGAAGCAACTAATAAGTCCGTGGCACATTCAGACAAGGGAATATTACTCAGCACTAAAAAGAACAAGAAAGAAAATAAGAAAGATAGAAAGGAAGGAAGAAATTAATTAATTAGCTAATTAATTAAAATAAAGAAATGAGCTACCAAGCCAGGAAAAGACAAAGGGAAACCTTAAATGTATATTATTAAGAAAAAGAACTTTTAAAAGCTACATACTATATGACATTCTGGAAAAAGCAAAACCATAGGGACAGTAAAGAGATCAGTGGTTCTCAGGAGTTGCAGGGGGAGGGAGAGATGACAGGCAGAGCACAGGACATTTAGGGCAGTGAAACTACTCTATATGATCCTATAATGATGGGTACATGTCATTATTCTTTGTCCAAACCCACAGAATGTACAACACCAAGAGTGATCCCTAATGTAAACTATGGACTTTGGGTGATAATGATGTGTCAATGTAGGCTCATCAGTTGTAACAAATGTACCGCTCTGATGATGTTGATAATGGGGGAAGCTATGCATGTCCGGGGCAGGATGTATATGGGAACTCTCTGTACCTTCCATTTAATTTTGCTGTAAACCTAAAACTACTCTAAAGAAATAAATTTTTTAAAGTTTATAGTTGGTGAAGGTCATCCAAGGAGAAGAGAATGGGAGACAAGTCCCTGGCCGTCTCCTTAGACATTAAAGAATACTTTTCAAAACACAGCCTGCTGTTCATTTGCAGAAAAGTATGCCCAACTCTCAAAATCCTTCAGACACACTTCTGTTCAGTTCCTTCCAGATGTCTTACTAATTCTAAAATTAAGTGCAGAGTTTTGGGGGTGAGGATTATATTTCTATTCATTTTTTAAAGAAGGTATTTGAACCTTCCTCTTCTTCTCTATAACCATAAACCTTTCCAATTTAAATCTTGAGTTAAAAGATTAACTACCCTCAAAAAAGCATCCCAAAGAATATCCATTTAAATTTAGCAATTCCTGCACTTTCCTTTGGATTTTTTCAAAAGGTTTGCGCATCTTTTCCGGCCCTACCCTCAGCTCCAGTCTCTCCCTGCTGTCAATATATGCCTTAGCAGGCAGTTCTTTCTAAGGGCAGGTCAGGCAGGAAAAGCTTCCATCAGCTCAGCAGGAAATGATAGACTCATGTCCCACCTCCTTCCTTGACCACCACTCTCCCCCACCCCAGCATGGAAAATACAGCATAGTTTTGGAAAGAAATAAGGATGCGTTGGTTGAGAAATACCTCAAGGGAAAGCGATGGAAGGTTTGGGAGACTCCTATTAACGGACAGTCATTCTGAAATCTGGCCAGACTGAACCCTCAGAAGGAATGAAGGGTCACCAGCAGAGAAATATGAGAAGTATGGTCATAAATTTAAATCCTAACACTTACATGTTGCAAGAGGCTTACCTCAGTTGCATTTAGTTTACTAACAATTGTTGAGTGCCATTTTAGCAAACGCCCAGTGCTATTGCTAAGGGGCTGGCAACTGTAAGACTCCATGCAATATGAATGCACATTATAATTCATATTGCATGGAAGCACTGATCTAGGAGAGAAGTAA
The DNA here is from genome assembly GCF_000412655.1 of Myotis brandtii. Lineage (NCBI taxonomy): Eukaryota > Metazoa > Chordata > Mammalia > Chiroptera > Vespertilionidae > Myotis > Myotis brandtii. The sequence continues at coordinate 645,781 of NW_005357346.1, read as the reverse complement.
CGAAGGCCTAAACTAGGCTTCAAAAGTCTGACTTCATCTTCAAAATTTTGCATTTATGAATTATCCACATTTGGGAGCTCATGGAGTTAGAGGATTGAAAGGGGGAGAAGAAGAGAGAAGAGAACGGTGCCAACAGAGTAAAACACACCCTTGAATCTGAATGATACATTTCAAATGATTTCTTGGGTGCCTCATTTTAGTTCACTTGCTTTTGCTCTTTCCCAGATTATCAGAAAATACTGACCCTCTCTTCTCTCAAAGAAAAAATTATTCATGACACTTATTAAAACAATAAGGCAGACTTCATGAGGGAACAATTAGGACAGATATTAGGATTTTGCAGGTTTTGCATTAGGGTTTTGTAATAGGAGAGAGCTTTTAAAACTCTCCATTCCCGCCCTAGCTGGTTTGGCAATCCAATAGAGCACTGGCCTGCGGAATAAAGGGTCCCAAGTTTGATTCTGGTCAAGGGCACATGCTGGGGTTGCGGCTCGATCCCCAGTAGAGGGCATGCAGGAGGCAGCCAATCAATAATTCTCTCTCATCATTGATGTTTCTCTCTCTCCCTCCTCTCCCTTCCTCTCTGAAATCAATAAAAATATATTAAAACTCTCCACTGCCCATGTCACATGCAGACCACTTAAATGAGAATCTTGTTGGGACCTAGGCATCAGCATTCTTTTAGACCTCTCCAGGTGATTCAAGGGGACCATGAATGCAACACTTAGAATGCAATGTGGAAAAGTGGTATGTGTAGGAGCAGAGGGTGTGGGGGCTTATGGTCTGCGGATAGAAAATTACTAAGAGGAAACATTAGGAATAAGGGGGATTCTGGCTAAATCAACCTAACAAAGTCCTTGCTTTAGGCAGACCAGGGTGATCATACATCACCTGGGGAGGGGAGTGAATGAGGAAATGGGTCTGATATCGAAGGTGATCAATAGCAAGGAGGGGGCAGTTCTGCTAAATCAACTTGACGGAATTCTTGTTAAAAACAGACATGCAAGTCCAAAAGAGGAGGAGGCCTAGTTGGGAAGGCAATTGAGAGGAGTTTGACCCAAGTGTGGTGAAGGAGAGACTGTTACTTCCAAACTTCAAATGTCTTGAGAATAAAGAAGAGAAATTACCATCAGTTAAGGCTCAACTATAACTTCATACAAACAAACATTCACCCCTCTCTTTAGGCCGAACAACCATGTGGGAGGCAAGTGAAGAGAGAGCAGGCACTGGGGCCCCACTTTGCAGGTCCCTCGCCTCCTCAATCTCCCCGTCTCCCACGTTGATCTGGGTTCTAGGAACTCTGCAGACAATGCAGTTCCACTTGGTCTCAGACACAGGCCCCTTCGCAGGCCCTGCACCTGCTCCCACCTCCCCGGCAGCTCACCCTCATCCCCCCACCTAGTCATGCCTGGTTCTGGGGAAGCCCTCCCCTAACCTTCCCCCACCCCACCCCACACTGTGAGTTTTCCAGCTCTTTAATTCTGCCTGATTCTCCTCTGTTCTTACAACCAAGGTCTTTGACTACTGCTTTCATTGTGCTGTCAGGTTTCACTTTGATGCCTAAATTAATGCTAATGGGAAGGCCTCTTGGCTGTTTGCTTACTTTTCTTTCTGCTCAGTTTCTGCAGGTTGAATATTCCTCCATACGGGCTGTGTGCTCCTCTGGCTGCCCTTTCTTGAGTCCATTTTAAAGAAGCAGAGCATTTTACACATGGTTTGCTATTCTAGAACTGGGTAAGTTGGGTGGGAGGCAGAAAGGAAATTTCACCCAACATCTGCCTGATTAGCTTTCTGGATGTGAAGCTGAGAGTCATTATTGGCTTTGATTACATTTAGCTTTAAATCCGAGCTCTACAAATATTCTCTCTCTCTTTCTCTCTCTACTCTTTAGGGACCCAACCTTTCCCCCAGATAATCAATAACCTCCGAGGCAGCAGAGGACAGGCAGCCTGGCCCTTGCTAATGGACTGGACCTCTGCCGGCTGAAGATAACATCTTGACCTAAGTTATGTTTCAGTTCCTCAGCCCTAAGGTGGAACGATCCCTGGCTACTTTCCCATGAGCTGGGACAGAGGGACACCGGAACAGACCTCAGAGCTGTCCGCAAGGCCTGAAGAAATGACTCATTACCCTGACCTCCAACCAATCAGCTCCCAGCACGACACTGAATTCCTGATCTACAGCACTGCATGATGTTGCCCTACATGATCTGTAACCTACACTCGGAGTTCCAGCTTTTGAGCATTAACTTCCCATTTCCTGGGTGGCACCATTCCTAATAAAATAGCCAAACTTCCTCCACTGAAATTCTCGTGGTTCGTGTGTGGCCTTGCTAGCACCCGGTGGATGAACTCTTTCTGTTTGATAACACTCCACCCAAACTGCAGATGGTGGGCTCAGTGCCTTTGTCCCGTGGACTGAATGAGTCTGCCTTTCCAACTTGCTAGTGTTTCTTACTTAATAATTCTTCTGTGGGCCAATCCCTGTTGTTTGAGGAGCTCATGAGAGGCTCTGCTGAACCCAAATACTTTCTTTCATAGCCTGATAGTAACTGAAGTTTCATTTCTTTAAAGAGAAGTAGTTCTTTGAAGGTTTCTGTTTGTTTTGTTTTGTTTTTTTCAGATTTGAACCAAAAGAATGATCACAAACTGCTCCTGGAGGGTTCACATATGAAAACAATGATTGGTGCCCTTTTGGATGGGGGACTCTTGACAGAGAGAGCAAGATAAAGGAGGAGCTGCCAAGTCCGGAGGTGGGGGTGGATGCAGAACCAAGGACCATTTCACAACTTAGCCTGGAAGCAGCTGAGCTGGGAAAAACTTAGGCACTCCCACCCACCCGCTAAGATCATTTCTCATAGTTTCTTTTCCTCCCTAAGCAGCCCATATTCAACAAGTATTTGTCAAGAGCCTGAAGTTCTGGCCAGAGTACAAAGAGAAAGAAATGAAACAGAAAGGCAAAAGTTAATCAGTCATCAAAACTCAATACCTCTCTAGCCACCACAGAACACAGCCATACAGATCTTGCCTTTAAACTTAATGCTTAAAGTAGAGACAAAGACATGGGGGAGAGGGGGGCAAATATATATATATACGGGTATACTCACATAGAGTAATACAAACTATGTATGATATACATATGTGTTTCTCCCCAAATGTGTCTCTTTATACCTTAGTGTCTAAGGCTTAGATGGTCTAAGGCTTAGACTATAAACTTATTACACACACACACACACACACACACACACATAATGTTCACTACATAGAAACAAGTCAAATTAATAACCTGTCCATAATTACTGATCTGAACCCCATACACACACACACACACACACACACACACACACAATGTTCACTACATAGGAACAAGTCAAATTAATAACCTGTCCATCATTACTGATCTGAACCCCATGTGCTAGTCCAGGTTGGTTCCCTCTTAGATTTCTTGACCATCCAGGATCTTTTTCCTCATAATTTTCTTCCCTTTTGTGTTTTTGTTTGTTTGGGAACGCTGTAACGCTGTAACAACCAAACGATCGGTCACCAGGAGGTGCATTGATGGGTCTCACAGCGTGGCAGGTCTCAGTCTCGCCGGCACGGTGGATCTAGGGCTGTGGTTCTCAACCTTCTGGCCCTTTAAATACAGTTCCTCATGTTGTGACCCAACCATAAAATTATTTTCATTGCTACTTCATAACTGTAATGTTGCTACTGTTATGGATCGTAATGTAAATATCAGATATGCAGGATGGTCTTAGGTGACCCCTGTGAAAGGGTCGTTCGACCGCCAAAGGGGTCGCGACCCACAGGTTGAGAACCGCTGCCTTAGGTAGACTTATTTTCTTCACTAAAGTCAGCAAATATCTCCCAGGCTTCTCTACTTGTTTGTTTGATCTTCACCTATTTGGCTGAGAGTGTCCTTATCCACATTATCTCTTTCTCCGCTCTTTGGGGCCTCTCCCGGATGTTGGAATTCCCATGGAGCCTAAGGCCTTCATTGCTCTGAGCTGCCTGCCAGCCCCACAGTTGCTTGGGTCAGGACTGACAACCAGGTTTACTAGTAGAGTTGGGAATGGTGGGGAAGTGGGATGAAATTGGGTTGCTAGTGGCCCCAAATCCTCTAGAAATCTCTGGGAACTGAGTATTGAAACCACAACTCTTCTGTATTTTCAAGCATCTCAAACTTAGGGTCAATGATCTGGATTTGAGTATGAAGTTTTCCTCACCATCTGAGTGATCCTGCACATGTTCCTTAGAACACAGGCTTCCCTTCCTTGTCTATAAAATGAGATTCAGCCATGCTGCCCCACTTGCCTCCCAGGGTGTGTTATAAGGATCAAGTGAAACAATAACCACTAACTACAGACATGGAGTTATTATTCCCAGTCCTGGCTCCTTTTCTTTCTTTAACTAAAGTAACAGAATTGGAAGAGGTGAGCACTTGAAAAAAAATTACGAAATACCTCCAGCTTCTAGAACCCTACAAACAAAACAATCAGAATATGTTTTTCAGAAAACTACTAACTTATCTGTTCAGCACAAACTGTAGACCAGGAGAAAGCAGGAGAAACACACCGAAGCCTGCTCCCTCCCTACATACAAAACGGGAGGTGTGGCTCAGTTGGTTGGGAGTTTCTGGTTCAAGCCCTGTGTTGCAGGCTGGTAGGGGTGACAGTGGGTGGGGTTAGGGGCAGCGGATTGATGTTTCTCTCTCTCCTTCTCCCTTTCTCTCTCAGTAAAAATCAATAAAAAATCTTTTTTAAAATGGGAGGGGCTGCGGGAGAGAGGAGAGGATAGTAATTAAAGGGATCAGAGAGACTACCGCTCACCAGTTACCATTTCCTTGACCTTGGGCAAGCTGTTTTCTCTCTCTGAACCTACTTTCTCATTTCTAAAATGTACTAGCTTTGTCAGGGGAGTTTAGTGAAGATAAAGTGGAATAATAACATGTCCTACACAAGATTTGGGACACATAATAAGTACCCAATAAAGGGACCAAGCATATAGTCCCTTTTCAGACTATTTACACTACATGTATTTGATTTTCACAGGCAGACTGGCCTTTTCTCAGTTTTGTCATTTATACTGTCCCACCCATGACTTGCAGTTGAAGGGGGGAATAATCCCTCTCTTGAGTTTTAAGTGGGCAGCCCTTCTTCAATGGGCTTGAATAATGTGTTTTCCTCTGTCAAGAATAAAAATAAAGTAAAATTAACATTCCTATCAGCTGAACAGGTGGCCCAGAGAGACCGGCAACTGTCACGCACCATCGTGGGGACACTGACAAGCAGGGACAGGGTGCCCGGGGCAGCACGGTGTCTAATTATGGAATCTTTAATTCACTGGCCCCTTTTGGCGGGGAAGGCCCCCAGCACAGATCGGTGTGGACAAATAAAGCTTCTGCATCTTAGCACTTGGCTCGACAGCCAAGAAGGCTTAGGAACACCTGCTCGGCGCTAAGCATCAAGCATTAGAGGAATCAAAAGAAATTAGAGAGGTGGTCCCTGCCCTTGAAGAGCTTATGGTCGGCACCATCAACATATGTATACATGTATATATATGTGTATATATATGTACATATGCATATATATGTATATATATGTGTATATATGTACATATGTATATATTGGATTGTGCAGACCCTCATTTTAAAAATTTTATGTTAGTCACCCTCTTCATTTCAATGTTTAGGTGACTGTGAGGCCTGGAGAGTTTGTGTGACTTGCTCATGCAAACAATTCTATTTTTTAAGGGAACAGAATAACTAAAGGATCATTTCCAAGTACAGATCTACTGAAGTTCTTAAAAATCCTACTGAGTGCCTCTGAGTGCTTCAGGCATGCTGATGGGACGTGTGACCCAGTTTTCAATCACGTCTTCTTCTTCCTTTTCGCCAACACACGGAGTTAGAAGAAAACTGGCTGAAGTGAAGAAAGGGAAGCCTCCAGGTGGTGGGGAGTATATGGACCACTGGGTCTCGGTCAGCAGCAGCCGGGCAGCCCCATCCTTGCCTTCATCCTTCCCCTGGTGGAGGAACCGCAGGGAGCTGCTCCCCACTGAGACCCTACAGAGGGCCATCCCTGAAAGAGCAAGGGAAGGGAGGGCAAGCCCCCTGGAGTTGGGTCTATTTGAGGAATTTTTTGGGCTGAAGAATTAGAAAAAGATAATTTTATTGCAGAAACTCATCCAAAGCCTCCCACAGGTTTTACTTCATTTCATCCAAATGTCCAGACCAACACTAACTGCTGGTCCTCAGAACTCCCCCCACCACCTCTCACGGGGCTGTAATGAAGTACTCGAAGCAATGAATGACTCCAGCAAGTGGTCAGACATGGGTTCCTCACTTACTGGTTCTGTTCCTTTAGACAGGTTACCCAGCCACCCCCACCAAAGTTTCCTCGTCTGCGAAGTCAGGATCACAATTCCTCCTCGGGGGACGGGGCTTTGCCACGCAGGAGTAAAGGAGGAGACAGTCAGGAATGGCATCCGCCTCTGGTCCAGGTGACCCCTGTTGTGACCTCCTTTGAAAGAGGTTCAGTTCTGGGCTCCTTAATAGAAGTGTGCAGAGACGTGCAGAGCAAAAGCACTAACGTACACATTCACATAGCACAAGAGGGAAGCCATGAAATCATTCCGTTTCCAGCCACATGGAGAATGTTTAAAATCACTTATGTGAGCAGAAGGGGAAGAAACAGTATTACAAAGTCTTGCAATTTTTGTGTAAAGAAAGAAGAAGTATAACCGGGTTATCTTTTTTTCCCAATTAATTTAAATGACAAACAAAAAGTCCATTTTGACAGTCAGAGGTGAAAAATAATTTTTTTTTTTGCTCTCTATTTCCTGTTGTATTTCCCGTTAGGATGTAAAATCTTGGAAATAACATTTTGGTTTTCCCAAGTGTTCACCTCATTCAAAGCAAATTAGTCAGAGAATCACAACCTGCATAAATCCATCAGCTTCGGGGCCCGGGATCTCAGAACACGGCTGGGCTGAATCCTGAGATAAGTCTTCATGCCAGAAACCCTATTATTTAGAAGAACAGCAAAAATAACAATCGGAGATGACATCAGGATGGTGAGAGCACTGCACTCTTCTTCCTTGTGCATCAGAAGAAGCTAACATCTGCTCATCGCTGGCGAACAGGACAACACCGGAGCCTGGGAAACGTCTGGTTGGCTCCAACATACATACTCTTCTGCCCTCTGGGGAAAATTCTCTTTTCACTCCATGGCTTCAGAAAGACCATTGGCATGGGCACGCAAACACCTTCTGGAGATGGCGTGGAAATATCATTCAGTGCGTTGAGAACAGATAAGGATGTGTTTTTACACTTGTGGATAAGTAGGTTCTGCTTGGAGCATGGTGAACCCTTCTGTCAACGGGTCCTTTCTCAATTCTTAGCCTCTGACTTATTTAAGGACATTACAGAGAGTATTTATTGGTCGGGTTGGGGAAGTGTGCAGTTAGGTAGAAGAAATTGGCAAGAGTGCAAGACAGATAAAACTGAAGAGATGAGGCAAGGCGAGAGGAAACATCTGGAGCCCCTGGCAGGGGTCCTTTTAGGCTCCCCGCCTGAAGTAGCTCCCTATTGACCCTCTTCATTGTTGGCCAGAGTCTTGTTTTTCCTGCTATTGCAGATTTCTCTAAAAACAAGTAGGATAACAGCAAACATTGGCATTTTGCTTTTAAGACTCACAAGATGTCCTCTCAAATCTCACCGGGAAGATTCTACTTCAATAATTCACAGCTAGTTGGGGGTTTTACATAAACGGCTCTGACACATACCAGGGAAACTAGTCAGGATTTTCCTGGGTCGCTCATACCTGGTTACAGATCTCAGAAAAAGCCCTGCAGCCGTGTGCCTCAGGTCTGACAATGCTGCCTGTTATATTCAGGAGCCGGTACATATATCTGTAAGGTTCAGAGAAAAGAGTAGTTTAAAGAACTTATTTATTTTATGGTGGTAAGAACACTTTTCCCTCTAACAAATGTCTAAGTGTGTAATACCTATTGTTAACCATAGATACAGTGCTTTACAGCAGATTTCTGGAACTTAATTACCTTGCTTACCTGAAATTTTATTCCCCAACGATTAGCAACTCTCCAATTCCCTCTCACTCCAGCCCCTGGCCACCACCATTCCTCTCTTTGATTCCATGCATGTGACTCTTTTACACACCTCATATAAGCGGAATCCTGTAGTATTTATCCATCTGTGACTGGTGTATTTCACCTAGCAGAATGTCCTCATCCAAGGTTCATCCATGTGACTTGGAATATGGATGTTTCGATCAATAGAATCAAGTCACATTCATTCCCTCCCGAAGCTCTCTGAGCACAGGTAGACCTCCCATGCTCATCTGGCAGGTGGCCCTAAGCCTTGCCGAGTCAGGCTCCAATGCTAACCCTCAGTTTCCATGGAGAGATTCCATAGGAGTGAGAAGTTTAGTTGACATACCATAGACCAGTGGTTCTCAACCTTGGCTGCACATTAGAATCACCTGGGAATCTTTTTAAAATCCTGATTTCTGGGCCTCATCCTCCGGAAATTCTGTTTTAACAAAGAAACAGAATTTCTGGAGGATGAGGCCCAGAAATCAGGATTTTAAAAAGATTCCCAGGTGATTCTAATGTGCAGCCAAGGTTGAGAACCACTGCCAAAGACATTGCTGTAGAGAAAAAGCTTCAGGTGCCTTTTGACTTGTCTCTTTTTTTTTTTTTCACTTCCTCAAAAAGGAAAAAGCTAGATACTTTTGTAACCCTTGTCTCTTCCCTCCAATTCACTTTCTGTGGACATTTCAGTCCTAATATGTCAATCCCTAACATATAGAAACATAGGTCTTTGGTGACCAAATTAATGAAATGGACGCCTTATTAACAGCAAGAATAAGAAGGTACTCCTAGGGATTTCAATTGCAAATATTATCACATTATGCTCAATTGCACATAGATCCAAGATTAATTTTAGACCTACATATCTCTTCCATATATTTCAAGACATTTTCTTACAAAATATACCCTACCCCACAAACAATCGCTATTCATAAGTCATTGAACCAAATCAGGTCTCGGCAAATTCCCAACTCTCTGTCTCACTGGAATGTCAGCATTTAAAGGGGCCAGAAATAAGTTACATTAGCTTAAACCTGAAAATCTGTTTTGGAGATCAGAGATACTAACTTTAGTCATAGTTGTTGTAATAGCTTTTGAGCCCAATTCTTCCTTTGCACAAATACCATCTTTATATAGAGTAGGTCATTCTGTGCAAATATATTTTATTGCTGAAAATTGAGTCATGTCAATAAAATGTCAGTCTTCCTCTTTAATCAATCAAAATGCCTGAGAAATTCCAAAAGTATTAAATAACTATTAAGTTATTTTCTTTCTCTGCTCAGTCACAGACACTTTAGAAAACTGGCATTTTTATTTAAACAATATTACTTTACTCAGAAATGGGTGGAAATCATGGAGATGGAAGAACCAGCTGGATAGGACCCCAGTAGGACTGATGATGTAATACCCGCTGGGCACAGATAAGTTAGGACTTCCCAGTTAGATACAAACCCCATTTACTAACAGCTCCCAGTACTGACTGCTTACCTTGAAGTATGCAACGGTACTGATATACATTATTTCATGGAATACTAACCTTAAACCTACAAGATAGACACTGTTGTACACATTTTGAGATGAAAAAACGGAATTCTAGGGAGGCTAAGCAGCTTGGCCATTAGTAAGTGACAGAGCCAGAATTTGTACCATAATAGCAGTGGTTCTCATCACAGCAGTGGGCATCTCCAAGGCCAAAACTATCTTCATGACACTAAGACAGTTTTACTATCATTCTCTCATTAGTATACAGTTTAGTTTTCCAGAAGTTTCATGCTGCGTGCTGATGGCAGCACTGAGGCTAATAGTATGTGGGTTTGTGTATTCTTGTCCTTAAAAAATTTAACAATTTTAATTTGAAACATTTGTCCATAGAAATAAGCCACATAAACAAAGCTCTCTGGGGTCCTCAGCAGTTTTTAAGAGTATGTAAAGCAGTTCTGCGGCCAGAGTTTGAGAAACAAAGCATCATATTTTACCACCTTCCACAGAACACTTCAGATTTCAAGTAGCCCAGTAAAAAAAAATTGGTTACTGCCCTGGCTGGTCACTCATTGGTTAGAGCGTCAGCCCACAGACCAAAGGGTCATGGATTCCCAGTCAAGGGCACGTACCTCAGTTGCATGCTCGATCCCCGGCCTGTTCAGGGCATGTGGGAGGCAAGCAATTGATGTTTCTCTCTCTCTCTCTCTCTCTCTTTCTCTCTCTCTCTCTCTTCCCTTCCACTCTCTTTCTAAAAAAAATCAATGGAAAAAATATTCTCGGGTGAGAATTTTAAAAAAAGGAGACCATCTGTCAAAGATGGTGATTGTGGAGAAGATATGAATTATGGACCCCGCACTTAGACATCTCTGCTGAGAACCATGGGGTTTGTCCTGAGTGGATCCTGTCTCCCTATGAGCCTTGTTTTCCCCTTGCGAGAAGGGAAGGGGTTTCCCTACAAAGTTCATAATGATCCTTGTAACGGTGTCATTTTATGATTAAATATTTTCAGATGTGAGCATTATTTCCCCCCCCCCGAAAAAGCAATAGAATGGTGCCAATGTGTTCATGGCACTGTTCTATGATACCATATTTAAATAAAATTGAGTAAATTTTGCAAACAAGAATTGCAAGTATTGTTCTTTACATTTTCCCAGATAAAACACAGATGTTAATATGTGCCTGATGTTCTATTCATTTTCTTGAGAAGTTCTAATTTATTACAGGAACATAATCTAATCCTAGACTCATTTCCCAAAGGGATTAGTCAATATTTATTTTAATGCCTTTTAAATCTTTGGGTTCATAAAATCTTACATCTTTCAATTTGAACCAAATCTTGATTTCCTAGAAATCCAGGTTAATGTCAACAATCCCTGAGTCCTTAAAGAGTAGCTGATAATTTGTGGAAATTTGAAGCAGATTGATTTTTAGTGATCATGGCTTTCCCACATGGAGAGCCATATATTTTTAGCTTTGTTGATGCACATGTTTTAATGAGAAAAACAAAAACAAACTTTTCAGTTATTCAGTCATCAAGTATTTATTGAGTACTTTCTGTTTTATGATACTATAATGTTAATAGGCTAATTTATTCTATTCAGCTAATCCCTTGAGTCTAAATGGTGGAAATTATTCCTTTGTTTTTTTCCTCCAGACCATCATTATTTACAGAGATTGCATTTATATTCATTCATTCATCCTCCAGCGTATTTCCACTCCAGCTTCTATCAAGCTGTCCAAAAATGGCATTAGCCACAAATAAACACTTACCATCATCACCATCAACATTGTCACCAATGGAGCATAGTGAACTGGGAACTCCCTGAATGGACTATGCTAAGGTGACATTTAGGTCCGTCTCGTTCATTCGTGTTCCTCTACTCAGGGAGGAAGAAGGGTGAGAAGACCATGGAAAAGAAGACAAACATATAGCCAGGCCTTTTCTAAATTGTTTTTAGAAATAGCCTCTAAAGGTCCTCCTTTGAGAACTGTTAAAAGTCTGGAAGAGGAGGGGAAAGTAAAAAGAAAAACACATAAAGATGTAGAAAAGAAAGAATTTGCAAATCAGAATGCAGATCGTTTGAACAGAGAATCCTAAGAGAGGACCATGGCTGAGGGGGGAGAGGAGAAGGAAAAGGTATGGAAGGAAACTTGGGAAGGACGCTGCCCTGAGTGCTGATCAGCGGCTTCCTGGGAGTGGACGAATGGCTGGCATCAGTCACAGAGCTAGCCTCCCAGTGTCTGAACGCCTGTGTTGATCTGCTCATTCAAACTGAGAAGTCTTTGGTGTAATTACAACACCCACCCCCAGAAATCTTATTTTATACTTCTACAACTCTCTTATATAGACTTTTAAATAATTTTAAATAGAAGCTGAATCTAAAATCAATTCTTCCAGGTGATTTTGATGCAGTGGTCTAAACTTGGAAAAATATTGCAGGCATAGCCCCGACATGTTTTTAATGTCATGCTATGTTTTAATGTTTGCCACATTCCATAAAAGTTAACCCCCCAAAATCCAAGTATTTACCATAGACCCTAAAATCTCACATAAATTTCAAGGAAAGAGTGTGTGTGTGTGTGGAGTTTGGTGCAGAAGGTGAATTATTCAGCGAGTCCCTTCAACTTTGTGTCTCATGTGACTTCGTATTTGGACTGATCTCTATCTGCCTCTGGTATTATGGGAGGAAAAGTACACTTCCCAAAGTGATAGGCCTGTGTGAGGAAAATGAGAGCATCAATGACCAGGGATCACCAGACAGTAATTCAAAGTGATGTCAAAGGGGAAGGATTATGACTATTTTTATTTCCTGAAGGTAAGCAAGCTAATAATTTATGTTTGAAAGAATGAGTTTTTCTGGGGGGAAGTATACATCTGGAAGACAACTTGTTGTATTCCTCCAGTTCATTCAGACCCAGGTCCCACACCCTGCGAGGAAGAGTGCAGGAAGTGGGCTGGGGGCGTTTCTTTGGGCCTCAGCTCTGTGGCGGCAGCAAGTGTCTCAAGGCTCTGGTGGTCAAGGCTGAGGACTCACGGGAGAAGAAGCCCATGGTGGAAGAGACATGAGCGCTTCTTCACTGGTGTACAGTAGGTTCTCAATCCATATTTGTTAAATAAATTAACTCCTGATACATTGGTTGTTAATGTTCTCTTTTAAAGAATTTAAAAAAGAACATTAACAACGTGCGCGCACACACAAACACACACACACACACAAAGGAAATTTGGAAATTTTCTGCCATTCTAAGTTTCGCCCATTTTGTGAGTATAGACGTAGATATTTTCATATGGTTGTAACTGAGTATGTGCTAATTACAACTCGAATGTTGTTTCATGGTTCTGAGTTTCTTCTCCCGAAATGTTCTTCCTGGGCTCCAGGAGGCCTTTCATTCCCGCATGCATTCCTGGCCGCTTCCCCCACCTCCGAGGGGCTCAAGACTACCTTCCAAGCCTGTGGCTTTCAGAGTCTTCTCAATGAAAACTGTATCTCCAGAGAATGAAGAGAAGAACTTATTTCATTTGTGTTAGGACTGCCTGACTGAGAACTGTTCTTGGGTGCATTTAGCCAAAATGATCCATAGCCTTTTCCTCCTTCTTTGAAGCTAAGTGAGTTTTAAGAGTGTGAGCACCCTCTCTCCTCCACTCACCTCCTGCCCCCAAATACACACACACACACATTGTTGTCTAAGACAAGGTCCAACTAATTGCCTCTGGGAATATCCCCTCAAATCTTTGTCTTTCCCTCAGAAACATTCTCACCTTACTTTGCCACAGGGAACATAAAAATTAAGTTTCCTGTCTTCTTGGCTGTGACTCTTTTATAGTCTTTATTTTTTATTTAATGTGGTCTTAAACCCAAAGTGGTCCACACTATATTCATTCAAAAAGAAAGGAAACACTAGCATTTCCATTTTGGATTGTATATGTTCTTTGAAATTCTTCAGTAATTGTTACTTCCATCCCATGTGGCTGTAGCAGGTCCTGTCCTGAATCTCACCCTACAGCTGTCACAACTGCCCCGAAGGCCCAGCAGTATCCCCGGGGTGGAAACAACCTAAGTGAATCCAAATCTGCCTGTTTGAGGACAGAAGTCACTATCTAATTACCAGCCATGGCAAGAAAGAAGCTGTGTAAGCGTAGCTCATCCAGGTAAGACAGACAACTACAGCTTTCTAAATTGCAATTAGCTCACTAACACTGCAAAAATCCCAGAATGACCAGAAGAGTCAAACATGCTACCTCTTATTGTTCTCTGCTCTCAGTGTCTTCACTCCCTCCATTCTCTCCTCTCTGACCTGTCAGTGTGGGTCTCAGAAGCCAAACATAATGGTGGTGGCGGGGATTATTGTCGAAAACCACACAAGATAAGGAGATGAAGTCACTGACAACACACTGCATAAATGCAAGGGTTCACAACAATCGTCATAGCTTCTCTGAAAAGTGTATAAAATGGTATTGTGAACTAAGCATGTTTGGTGCGTGCGTGCGTGTGTGTGTGTTTGCCTTACATGACTATTGCAAGATGCACTGTCTTCTCTTCTCTTCAAGGCAAAGTCTTGAAAACCCACTGTCCTTACTTAGCTATTTAATTAATGGTAAATACTTAAAATCCTAAAGGAGCCTTTTATTTCAGAGAATCTTAAAGATGGACAGGTGTTCAGAGCTCATCTACTTCTCAACTTGCTTTTGCTGAACCCACAATGAGATATTCCAATTATGTGGACTGGGCTGGAGCCTGGGAATGTGTTTACTTAAAAAACCTCAGACTTGTTCTGATAGCCAGCTAATGTGGACAAATTTAGTCCAAACATCGTATTTTTTTACACAAGAAACATAGAAACTAAATGAATTATTAATGAGACATTTAACTCTCTGGAGACTAAATAATTTCATTATTCTACAGACATTTATCATGGGCTTTGCTCTATATTAGGCAACGACTGACGACAAACAAGATGTGACCTTTGTCCTCAATCACCTTACCTAGTCAAAACAAATAATCATCCTCTGATGATTAAATGAGTTAACACATAGTAAAAGCATCGGCCAACTAAGGATGTGATAGAGATATGTGTAAGTAGGACTGTCTCCTCTACATTTGGACCCTGGAATCCTATGTAAAATAAATACCCCTGCATTGTTTTTTCTTTTCAGGAAATTGTGGCAACTATTTTAACATGTGATGGAGCAATCTCAGGATTCTCACCAATTTGGGAAGATTGAGGCATAACCTCTGTCTACTGGCTGAACTAACCATCCATGGGTTGTCCTAACTCAGTTGACCTTTGTCAAGATACTTGCTCAGTAAGGTACAGGAGGGCAAATGAAGAGACTGTGGGCTTCTACTCCTTCAGACTGTCCTGCTGCCCAGCTGCAGAGGAATACAGTAACAACAACCTTTGTGTGTTAAGATTCTAAACCTGCATTTCCTTTCCAACAACAAGTCCATGTTTTGGCTGAGTGCTGTCGTTTCCACTGCCCCATTTCTACCAACCCTGATCCAGCCTCTACAGTGGACACTATGCTGCTCTGGGCGGTGGACTGGACAGCACCCACAGAGTTCCTTTCCACTCCTATGGCGGTGCAGGTGCATTTACCATGACAGAGTGCTCTAGATCAGGACGGACACTTATTTTCCCCTAACTACACCCAAACACTGCCAGCCAACTCAGGGGCTTAAACAGCAGCTCCACAGTTATGAGTGATTTTTCATTGCCAGAATATACACTCACTAACTAGTTATATAAATACATCCTTGACTGGCTCAGGAAAAATTCACTTTATTGTTAAGAACAATAGGAATACCATACTTGGGATATATCACTAGTATTTTGATAATAGCATGGCATCCTAAAGGATGATGATCATCCTCTTCTACCAATTATCCTTCCGTCCTATTTTCTGGGAAAATTATTGAGACTGATGGACCATATGTCTCACTTAAAACTGCCTCTGATGGGCATGTTTATATGAAAGAACATAGATACAAATACAGTCATGAGGCCCCTCCAAAGGTGAATTACTTAATGGATTCCAAGCTTCCGTTATTCTACAGTTGACCTTGCTCATTCTCTTATTGTCTGTATCCAGGATGAATTAAATAGAAATGGAATTACCCCAGACGAGGATGTGGTGGAAACTTTAGTCTCATGACAAGGAAACCTTTCACAGCATTTTAATCATGCATTTCCTCTTGGAGTCTGATTGTGGAGAGAGGCAATCTTCCTTGGCGACAATGCCTCCATTCCATCAGCCTCTTGGAGCCAAAGTCTTGTATCAGATTCACTCTCAAACACCATGGACCAAGCATCTGTGGCCATCTTTCATGCTCTTTTCCTGTTTATTGCCTTAAAACTGGGAAATGGCTCACTGAACAAAGGCAGTTCCCCAAGGCCAAGCAGTGTGCAACACGCTAATAAATATTCAAACCAATGTCTTTCAAATGTCATTGTGAATCATCTTCCCCTCCTTCCTTCCCATGGTTCAGTCATCTTGCTGGCTCTGAGTTTTCGCCTTTTGTCTCGGGCCTCAGCTGCCTTCAGTTTACTGCCTATGACTGCAATTGTCTTTGTCTCCTTTATCCGCTTCACTGTGTCTCATTTTCCTAAAGTATCTGGCACCCACTTTTCCACAACATTGTTCCTTTGTTCCAGGAAAAAAAATAATCTGGGGAAGCAGCAGAAACACAGCTCCAAAGGCCACAGGGTGACATCCTCTCCCACCTGATCTTTATTCATATCTGGGTTTTAATTGCATTTTTCCCCATTTCTCAAGCACCATCCACCTCCCTTCCTCCCTGACAGGAAGGAGCATTTTATTTCTCATTCAAAACGCTTTCCTACTGATCTCTATTCTTCAGAAGCTCCAGAGGCCCCTTGTTACCTGTTGGTTTTTCTCGCATTGGTTGATCTGTTGGCCTTGCTGTAGTTTATTACCTTTTCAACCCTCCCCTCCCCCCGCCCCTCTTTCCAAACTTAGGCCAGAACTTACAACCTGCTGTCTTTTCTCATCTTCACTATCATTATCTTCAGACCAAGTCTTCCCAAAATGGAATTTTTTTTTTTTTTTACCAACCCCGTGCTCTTTAAAGAAACAAAGAGGAGAATTATGTGATGGTTTCCACCGTTGGAGTCGGAGCGTCTGTGGCTTTGTTTGAGCGAGAGCTTCAAATCCAAAGCTAAACCTTGACTTAACACACAAACTCAATTGACGAGAGGAGTACCGTGTTCAAACCCACCAATTGGCCGAGGACACAATCAGAGGGTTATTGGCAGGTATCTTCTTATCTCCCTGGTGCACTGACAAAACTCAATTCATTAAAATAATAAAAAAAAGATCTTGGTCCCTCATGTGAGCGGCATGTGATTTTCCATGAACGGTCGGCTCAGAAGGCATCGTGCCTATTATACATTCCATTTATAAATCAAACACCCCTCGTCCTGCGGCTGCACGCTGACATGTCAGCGAGGTTTGGGTCAGCCGCACACTCTTCCACGTGAACAGCAGATTAAGGCAAAGAGACAGGGAAGCGGCTCTTTTTTCCCCCCCTTTTCCACCAGTAATAGGCAGCTTGAACGTTCAAATTGGGCTGAGACTCCAAAACCAAAGTCCCATGAACCATAGAAGCAAAGAGACTTGAGATAAAAGCCAGGATCTGGCTGTTCCCTTGGAGCCTTCACCTTTCTTTCGCTCCCCTTCATCATGTTCATTGCAAAGTAAAGTAGGTGCATGTGTGTGTGAATTAAAGAATATGTCTAGGAAAAGATGGGATAAAATCTTACCCAAGAAAAGACTTTGGTTTCTAAAGCCTGGGGAGGTGGTGTGAGGCCTGGGAATCTGGGGCTCATTGCAGGCCGGGAAGTGAAAACGGAAAGAAGAGTTTCAGGTTGTCAAGCAGAGAACCACGGAGGGCCTTGCTGAGTACTCCACCATGAAGGGAGCATGTTCCAAGTCAGCCCAGCCATGTGTTAAAGTCACTTTGCAGTTCCTCACTGCATGTGGAACTAGTTTCACCATGTAGCCTCCCATCTATGTCAAAAACATGTGATTCATCAAGACCTGCTGGGGAGGAGATTTTGTTAAGAAAATTTCCCACCGAATAGGTATGTCAAAACTTCCCAATCTCTGCTCCCCTGTTCCCACTCCCATCACTCATACCTCTATTATCTTTAGTCCATAATAATAGAAAAAAAAAACTGGAGGGGAGACAAAGGAGAAGAAATCTGCTTGTAACTTGCATTTCCTTTGGACCTTTTTTTTTACCTATTGTACTAGACAAGAACCAGGAAAGAAATGAGTTGAGGGGATCTAGAAAGATAGATTTTTTTTCTTTTTGATCTACAAAAAAATTGTGAAGTTCTGAAACTGCACATTATCTTTGGGAAATGGCCACATATTATGGGTACTGATTCTACTAATGAGGGAAAGTCAAAAGGGGGAATGAGATATTGAAAAGTGGTAGTAACGTAATTTATAACCTATTTTTTTTTGCTCCCCATACTTTGAGGAATATGGAATAAATAATTTAGTAACCCCCCTAAAAAGAAAAATAATAAAGATTGATTAAAGTAGACTACACTAGTTATTTTCATTGAATTAAATATTGTAGAAACAAGTAGACCATGCACAGCATATCAGTAGGATTTCCATCCCAAAAACCATAAAATAAAGGTCTAAAATTCAGGTAGATTTTAAGATAAATGGGTTGTATCAAAAATGTTTCATTGAAGTGTTTAATTGTCCTAGTAACAGCTTTTTTAAACAATCTTTGATTGATATTAGAACCAGCATTTAGTGTAGTATTCAAAAAAATATATAGATTATAGACAAATTGAACCAGTTTTCAAAGGATGGGGTCCAGATAAATGAATCTAAAAAAAAAATCCTCAGATAGTTGAAAACCACTGAGGTAGTGACTTGTCCCATGTACAATTTAAGGGCTTTTAAATAATAGTAATGTGCGATGCTTGAACACAAGAGTTGACATTCTGTGTGACTTTTACCTGGTTCCCCTTTCTGCATGGCATTTGCCAGAGGCGGTGGAACTGAGAAAGGAAAAGCGAGTTGTCCTCTAACTGTAGGTCAGCTCCCCATGAGTAGCACAAAGATCGTACTGCTTGCACTTAACAAAACATGCACAGTGTAGCATGCTTTGTCATTTAAGGCCTTTCAATCTAAAATAACTCTTCTTATAAAAGGCAATGTTTATTGCTGTTTTCATTAAACACAGCAACAGAACTGAGGATATTTTTCTTAGATGGTGTATAATTTTTATCCACGAACATTCTTTCGTTATAGTCTGATATTGTTTTCAGGATAGTTTCTAAAGTTTTAATTAACTGTGATTAGATGGCTTGTTTTCAAGGTAGTATTCATCTGATTTTGCTAAGTCAGTTTCTTTCTTAGCTGGTGACATCATAAAACAAGCAGTGATCCTCGTAACAGAACAAAATCCAATGGATTAACACTTAAAGTCGTTAATTTGCTTAAAAGCAATATTTAGAAACAGACTATATGGCCCATTCACTCACACGTGTGCGTCAACTAGTTAAGAAGCATTTATCCCTAAAATGTCATCTATATGTACATTACCAGTATAGAATGCAACATCAATGTTTTTTACTCTAAAAAGTTGTGTGCCCTTTATCCAGCTATTTTCCTTGTCCAGTAACTTAAGTCTATCTATTTTAAGTTTTTATTTGCCAACCTATTGCACACACTGATAAAGCTTTATCAAAAAATTAGAATTAGATTATGTTGTGATTTAATCTGGTAATAAAGCATTTAGATAAATTCATATGCCCAGAATCATACAATATTGTAAGTGTAGGATGCCTTAGAAAGCTCCTATTCTAAACCTTTCCATTAACAAATGGAAAAACTAAGATGCAAGAGGTGAGACACTAGATAGCCCAGCTTGGGTAAAAATCCAGCCTCCTGACTTGTACGCCAGTGCTCTTCACATTAAATCATGCTACCTTCATAGGCTAATGAAGAAGGTCTGATTGCTAGTAAGATATGGGAGATTCTGTCTCTTGACTAAGAAATCTGATCCACCAACTTACAGCCAACCTCCGATAGGAGCAGAGGAAGAGGAGCCCACCAAGAGGCAATGAAGCACAAGGGACGGAAGTTGATCTGAAAACTATATGAAGGCAGGCACTTTGGGGATGGCTAAAAGCCCAGCCACTCAAGATTGCTAACATGCAGAGGGTGGGAAGAATCCTAGCTATACATGCCAACATTTATAAGATATTTAGAGGAAGGAAGTTTTTCATGTCTACATATTTTGGGTAAGATTATATCTGAGCCAAAAAAGAAAAATCAGTTTCAGTAACAACACAGATCTGTTTCTTAGTTCAGTATAACTAACTACTCCATAAGAACCGCAGACCCATAGTTTATTTCCTATCACATCTGGTGTGTTATATTTCTCCTGTTATAAAATTATTGCTGAGATTTTAAAATGTCAACTAAGCTTATAAACTCTTAAATGGTTTACTAAAAATGGATAATTATGTGAGCAATTTTTGTGTTGCAACTGACTTATTTCAAACTTTATATTTATCAAAGTTATATATGCATAGCCTAAAATTTCAAATAGCTTAAGCCTTACTTTAAAAATAAGAGCCCTCTGACCCCAGAACTGTTATTCAAAGACAACCTCTCTCAATTCTTTTAGTTATTTAATATATGTCAATATTATCTTTCAATAACATGTTTACTCATACATCATGAATTTCCAAGATTAGGCATTAACATTTGTCCTCTCACCATAAAAATTAAGGGTTTAGCTTTTCTTCAACACTGCTGCACCCAACACCATCATATATATT
>NW_005357346.1:602490-625218 GCF_000412655.1 Myotis brandtii | reverse complement strand
CACACACACACACACACACACACACACACACATATACATATATTCTTCCCTTCGCCATTCCTCTAATACAGGTATATATTAACTTTTGATTGGTTCATATTCATTGTTTATAGTATTACTAGAGGTCCGGTGCACAAATTCGTGCAAGGGTGGGGTCCCTCGGCCTGGCCAGTGATAGGGGCTCTTGGAGGCCATCTTGCCTAGTCTGATCGAACCAATCGGGGACGGCCAGCAAGCGCAGGAGGTTGGCTGGCCAGAAGAGGGACCACAGGAGGTTGGCTGTGGGAGCACACTGACCACTAGGGGGCAGCTCCTGCTTTGCGCATCTGCCCCCTGGTGGTCAGTAAGCATCATAGTGACCGGTCAACTGGTCGTTCAGTTGACCAGTCGTAAAGGTCACTTGGGCAGAGATAGAGATAGAGATAGAGATAGAGATAGAGATATAAAGATAGAGATAGAGATATAGAGATATATATGGGTTACTATGCTTATCCTAATCATAGATGATTGCCTTAACCACTCTGCCTGCATGCCTGATTGCCCCTAACTGCTTGCCTGCCTTCCTGATCACCCCTAACCACCTCTGCCTTGGCCCCCACTGCCAAGGCTTCATCCAGAAGGTCTTTCAGCTGTCCGGGCTAATTAGCATATTACGCTTTTATTATTATTATAGATGGGAATTTCTAGACTGACTCTAAATTTTTAAAATCCATTTAATCTATTTTAAATGAATTTAATCTATTTTCTATCTTGTCAAGTTGTTCAACTTTATTGACATTTTCACTATTTTATCTTTCTTCATGTTTTCATTTTAAATCATATTTTAATGTCAAAGGTTCTTTTAAAACCTCTGAATATTCTTTTTTTATAGTATTATGTTCTTGTTTCCTACATATAATGACTTTTCTTTTCTTTTTGAGGCTAGTTTTTTCCCCTCACTGTTTTCTTTTCTGAACACAGTTCCTATTTCTTCCAAATTTCTGTTTCTGGTGTTTGGTCTGTCTTTCTTATTAGAGGTTTCCCTTGAATGTATGGTAACCTGCTCATACTTTAATATGGAGAACTAAAAAGCTGCTTGGAAGTTGTGAGTGATGGACTTCATTATAAGGTAGGACCTCACTCAGCCCTTTCATTACTGGATCCTCGAGTGTCAGTACTTTCAGGTCTATGGTCTTGGGCTAGTCAGATTTCTCAGAGAAGGGACAGCCAATCTCCTGTATGGCTTCTGGCATTCTCGGAGCCTAGTAAGGGATTAAAGTTGAGGTTCTCCCCTTTTATTGTGATCATCCTGTTTTTAGGTTTCCCCTGCCCTCAACTGTGCCTGTGTCTTCCAGTCCAGAGATCTTCTGGTTCACCTCTCCTAAAAGGAAATCTCTTTTTAAATTATGGTGTGGAGGAATGGAAAAGGGACACAACTGCTCACCTACACAGCATGAGAATACGGATGTAGGCTCAACTGCGTCTTTAACTGCCTAGCAAACAATTCTGTTCTCAGCCCCATCTACGCCTTCACTTTCAAAGACACCTTGCACCGCCAATTCCTGAGCCTTTAGAGGTTTAGAGGTTTAAACTAGATTGCTTCTGTGCCTTTTCCACTGTAAGCTTTCTGTTTTCATGGCTTGGCACTTGTCCATTGCCTTTCTAACTCTTGTTTTTCTCTCACCTCATGTTAGTCATGTTAGTCCCTGAGGATCTATGCTTTTCAAAACACCTTTACTTTCATTTTAGTATGATTTTAGGGGGAAGCCATGGTAATCACAAATGTCTGATTCATCAACTAGTTGAAACACTGCCCCCATTAAACTAGGATGTGACTATAATGTCTCTCTTAGAATTATACATACAACAGAACTTGAAAGTGTTAGAAACAAGCTTCTATCATAAAAATGTGTTCAAACAACACCAGTGATAGAGAAGTACTCATATAAAAACGATGTTTATGTAGGTTGTTCTATATCTGCTCTGGTCAAAAAGACAATCTCTATAGATGCAACAAAGCATTAACTTTTATACTGGATAGTAATTTTTGAAAAGTAAATGCTTTTTCACTTATCTATGTCTCCTGAGTTTCAGTTTAAAAATTTTTATAACCAGATATAGGTGATTTTCTGTCACTACCAAATGAAGAAAGGCCCTCAGGGAGAAATATAGTCAAGGTTAGGGAGTTGATTCTCAACAATACATTGAAGTGGAGTGTCAACTGAGTTGGATCACCTGTGATAACCATCTCCCCGACAACCATGCTATGTAGCAGCCATATGCCTCCAAGGGCATTGACCTCAATGACATCTCCAAGGATGTAGCAAGTCAAGGGTGTCCCATGCCCTTTGTCGCAGGATCAAGTGACTGAGGCCATCGGACTATCAGCACATGGCATTCCACTGGCCACAAGGATTGGCACTATGCTCAGATCACTTGCCAGATAATTGAGGAAGGCATTCTTTTTCCTTGGGCATTTTCAAGAGAGCAAATAGCTCAGTCATTTTTGGCAGCCTCTCTGGGCCAGCTTTGGGTTGAAGACAAGACATTGGATGGCAGAGCAGAGAGACAGGAAAAACAACACTAGATGCTTGATAAACAAACCCAGAGGCCTGACCACCTCTGTATTTTTCGTTATATGAATCAATGCACTCCTTTATTTTTAAAGTTGGATTAAGTTGGGTTTTTCTTTACTGACAGATCTCATCACAGGCCTATATTATCTAGATTGCCTACCACAATTATATATTTCATTGTGAAAAAATGTTAAAATGGATCTGACACTAACATTCAAATCTTACTGATAAAATGCATTTATGGCCCTGACCGGTTTGGCTCAGTGGATAGAGCGTCGGCCTGCAGACTCAAGGGTCCCAGGTTCGATTCCGGTCAAGGGCATGTACCTTGGTTGCGGGCACATCCCCAGTAGGGGGTGTGCAGGAGGCAGCTGATCGATGTTTCTCTCTCATTGATGTTTCTAACTGTCTATCCCTCTCCCTTCCTCTCTGTAAAATATCAATAAAATATATTATAAATAAATAAATAAATAAATAAATAAAAATGCATTTATGACATGGGCTTATTTGCTGTTTAGTGAACTCCTTATCTTCACCAATTGTTTTTATTAGATAAAACAACAAATATGTTTATGTATCTTTGCCTAAAGCCACCATTTTCTCCTCTCTCTCTCTCTCCTTGATTTGTAGTTCTGTGGGTATAACTTTCAAAAGCCATTCACTATATCACCAAAATGAGAACTGCCACATCATAAGCATGAGGAAAAGAGGAAAGAATGATCATATTCCAACAAAACATCTTACTTAAATTCAGAAAATACAGATGAGGATTACTCCACCTAGAGAATTACTCAAAAGCATTTTTGAACTTTACTCTCCTAAAGATTAACAAATTATTGATTAAATAACAGTAGCATAAAGAAGCTAAAATTGTAGCTGTTTTAGTGTCTAAATAATGCAGACTTTGGTAGAAAACTCAAACTAAAGGAAAATTAATATACTTTACAAATTTATTTTATAATCGGTAATTTAGATAATTATCAACTTTTATTTTGTGTAGCGTAATAATTTTCAAAACAAAATAAGAACCATAACAAGTATAATAAACATAAAGCAATAATGCTAAGGGCACAGTTCTTAATGTTCTTTTCTTCTCTGTCCACACTCACTGTCTTGGTGATCCTACCCAGTTTCGCAGCTTTAAATACCATCTGTACACCAATTATCACCAGTTTTAAATCTCCAGACCTGACCTCTCTTCAATCTCAACTTCTATATTAAAAGTACCTTTATGACATCTCCATCTGGATGTCTAATTGACAGTTCAAACTCTGCATGTCCAAAACTCAATTCTTGGTCTTCCCCCTCAAAATGTGCTTCACCTAATGTTCCCTATCTGAGTGAAAGACAACTTTATTTTTCCAGTTGCTCAGGATGAAACATTGAGTCATCCTTGACATATCTCTGTTTCTCAAACACAACTAATAGATCAGTAAATCCTTCTTGTTGCCTGTACTATCTAAACATATCCAGGATCTGATCATGTCTTTCCACCACCAATTCGACTGACCAGTGCTGAGTCACTGTCATCTCTTGCTTGCAAAATTGCAATAGCCTAACTGGGGACTCTGTTCCCAGCTTTGACTGCCTGCTAGTTAAAGATTGATCCTTTTAAATATGAAGTCAGATCCACGGGCTTCCTATTTTCACTCAACATAAAAACCAACACCTTCATAATTACCTCTATGAACTGGTCCTCTATGTCCTCTCTGACTTCATATCCTCTACTCTTTCCCCCTTGATCACTCGGCTCTAGCCACACTGGGCATGCCTTTACCTTAGGGACTTTTTCACTGTTCTCTTCCACTTCCCTTCTAGATGTCATGAGATCATATCTGAATAAAACCTATGGAAATCCTATTTAAAATCACAAACTCTCTTCTCCACAACAACCTGTCCCAACTTCCTGCCATGATGCTCTATTTTTCTAAGTTTTCCTTGGCAATGATCGCTTTCTAACATTATCTGCACTTTAGATGGTTTTCACGTTTATTGTCTCCTTTCCCACCAGAAGATAAGCACCATGCATTCAGGGATCTTGGTTTGTTCACTTGTGCATCTCAAACACTTTGATCTGTGCCTGGAACATTTATCTCCTGAATAGATAAATAAAAAGGTAGACCACTCTCTATGCCTTATTTGTTGATGACAAAAATGGAGTAACCCTAACAATGAATTAGATCTGTTTTAGTTTTATAAAGGGCTTTACAATTTGCTTTATTTTCCATTGGATGGAAATGTAAATATTTTTTGAAAATATAACTGATGCATGTTATATCTATTACTAATGGGAAAACATTAATAAACAAGCTTTAACATCTCATACACCCACACGTAACACGTCTACAGATTTCCAATTGTGCCTATGGATTCCAGCCCCTGCACACTTCTCTCATTTGTCCTTACTTGGGGCAGTCTAGGCAAATAGATTGGCTATATACTTGGCTGGTTCTAACTTGGAAATGCAGTTTATTTCTCCTCTAATTTTTACTCTAATAATTCCAACCTGCAAAATCTTTATGTAGGTTTTATATAACCTATACCTTGTAGTACCAATTTTTAACATTTTGCTAACCTTCCTTCCTTTCTCATGTATATGTTTTGGTTTTTTCCTGAACTTTTTGACACTATATTGCTGATATCATGACATTTCACCCATAAATACTGCATCAAGTATCACTTAAGAACACTGACATATTCCTAGATCACAATAAAAGGATCATATTCAAGAAATTTAACATGAATATGTTATTATCCAATATAGTCCATATTCAAATTTCCCACTAATGTTGTTTACAGTTTTGTTTTCTATACTTAAGATATAACTATGGACCACACATCATATTTCATTGCCATATCTCTACAATAGTTCCTTCTTTCTCTCTCCTTCTCCTCCTCCTTCTGCTTCTCCTCTTCCTCTTTTTTTGTCTGTCATGTCATTGAAAGTGTCCAGGCCAATAATCTCCTCTAGATCCAGGTTAAAGTTATTTAGCAAAACCTCTACCTTAAAGTGAGACTTTTGATGCGTGCTCTAATAGCTTTAAAAGAGGCAGTATGAAAAGTGGTCACAAGTCCAGTCCACGCAGCCAGACATACCTGAGTTCGAATCCAGCTCTGTCACTCACGTACTGTGAGAAATATTTAATCATTTTCCTGCCTCAGCTTCCCTATTTGTAAGATGGAGATGATCACACTACCCATTTCACGGACTGTTATATAGATTAAATAGGTTAGTATATGGGAAGCACTTAGACTAGTACCTGGCATGTGGCAGATGCTTTGTGTTAGCTCTATTTATAGTCTTAAAACAACCTTGACTAATTTCTATCTACTGTCTGAGATTGCGGGGGCAGGAAACACAGGACAGAAGCTTTATACCTTCCCTGAGTACAGAATAACTATCAAATGCCTGGCTTAGAATTTTAATTAAGTCCTATTGTTGCTTTTGGAAGTTCTGGGTGTTTTTACCTCATCAGCTTTTGACAAGTGGTATTTACTGGAGATTCCAAAGGAAGAGTAAGGAGGGCATCTCCCTACTCTTCACAAGGGAGGTTCAGAGAAGAGCTGTCTTTGCCTGACAGCCTCTAGAGGGCAGCAGAGGCACTAGCGGCTCTGGGCTCCTTTGGGAGTGTGAGTGATCCCTGCCTTAACATAAACAAGCTTTAACATCTCATACACAACCATAAACTGGGCAGGAGGTTGACTTTGCTCAGAATAAATAGGTGTGTGATTGTTTACTTGGGGACATGAAGCAAGTAACCACAAGTAATATCAACATACTGGTATATTATTTTGGGGTAAGAAAAAATAATATGTAACTGTTTTTGAAAAACTAAATATATCACAGTAATCACACACCCTCTCCACATCACGGTAACATGAAGCTCGCCAGATCTGGTTCCAGCAGTTTAATTCTTGGCGAGCAGCTGGGTGCTGAGATGACTTTGTGATATAACTGATAAAACTGTTGCCCTGGCAGCCCCCCTGGGAGGGAACGCCATCTCCTCCCAACAGAAGGGAGCGGCTCTGCGGCTGCCACCTCTGCTTGCAGCTGCCCAGCAGGTACGTGGACTTTTCTACGTGGTCTCCACTTGAAGGCCTTTTGGTAAACGTTTCTCTCAGAAGTCAAGTTTTCTCCTATAGCTTAACTGTACTGAAACAGAGGCCTCAAAAAAAGTTGCAAAGCACTCAGAAATAGATTAAACTACAAATGCATCATTTCTGGTAGTGCTGTGAGCACCTTCTCTACATTCTGGCTGGGAGGCACTGAGTAATGGGTAGGAGCATGGAATCTGAAAGTAGAGAACCCGGACTTGAATCCCAGCTCCACAACTACCCAGCTGTGTGATGGTGAACAAGCTACTGGTATGTCATCTCTCTGTGCCTCAAGTGTCCTCTTCTGTAAGATGGAGATAATGTAAGTACCCACCTCATAGGGCTCTTTGGAGAATTTAAGGAGTTCACATATGTTAAATTTGTAGAACAGTCCCTTACATTTAATAAGCATCACAGAAGTGTTACCTTTTATTATCTAGAATCACAGAATCTTCTGCAAGCACTCCAGCCCTTCCCTCCATCTCCCAGCCTCGACGGTTCCAATGGCACAGCAGAGACTAGGATTCAACGCACCTACTGAGCATCACCCTCACCAGGTATCTAAAAACAAAAAGAGCATTTTCCCCTTTATCCACAACTGACAGAAGACGGCTGTACAGCTCCCCCATCCTCACGCCTTCCCCTGTAAGTGCTCTCACTCTGTCCAGGCCCTTTCTCTACCTTTGCGTCACCTTTGGACCAGCAACGTTCTAGTGGATTCCTTGATGCAGGTGGGGTGACCAGTTGTTTCCCTCCTGTCACCTGCTCCAGCACAGCCATTCTTAACACAGATCACATCACTGATCACCTACCACTACGCACAGACATTGCCTCTTTCTACTCAGTGGAAAGGGATAGCCAAGAAGTGTTTGCACTCCCAGTTTTAAAACAGAAAAATAAAGAGAATTCGTTTAGAAAAAAAATAAAGTGAACCCCTTTAAAGTTTACAATAAGAATTTTTAAGTTGTTTCAGAAAACAGACAATGCTACACCAAATCCAAACCAAGAAAATCATGTTAGTGACCTGGTGAGGAAAAAAAAACTCTGTTTGAAAAACAGGAGATTAAGAGGACGATGATATGTAGAAAACCAGGTCAGCATTTTAAACTGACATTATCATCATGTGAACACGGGATCTGTGTGAATACGTCTTGTTATGAAAGACTCGTGGAACTCTTTTTTACATAGTTCTATGAGAACTGGGCAATTTCTGTTGGTTAGATGGTTTGGGAGTGGTACATTCTACAAAGCACACCAACTGTCCAATGTTTTAGTCCGTTCTGTGAGCTTACCTTGGGGACTTGGGTAGCTGAAGCTTAGTTTAACAAAGAATTAATGGATTGGTCCTCAGACTACTCTTGGCATTTTTAGAAACCAAATCAAGTTGAAATGGTTTGCGTTACACTTATGAGCCCTGAGTTCTTGGGCAAGACTCAGTGGCCTCAACTGCCACGTGGAGATAATTGTACCTACAAGCAGCAGAAAATGAGGTGTTTCTGTCCCACCTTCTTCAGTAAGCACCCGCTACTCCTCTTTCATAGAGTTCCCCCACACACACACACACATCCCAATATACTTTGCTACCCCTGTTGGTTGTTAATCAATGACTATACTCCTGGATGGAAGTCAAGCTCCCTTTCCTAGCCCACGGCCCAGAGTTGCCCTGTGGGGCAGATTGGAGGATTTGGCCTAAGATGCTCCCTTGCTTGGCTCACCTCCCTATCCCTGGCCTGCTTCCCCCACTCCATACTGGTCTCTCCTAGAGCCACCTCAGGGACAAAACCCTTGTATACGAACCTCATTTTAGTATCTTCTTCTGGGGACCTCTGAATTCACATTTTACCCCCACAAAGTTTTGAAAAGATGGACAAAGATAATGCATCTAACGCCCCTAGCACAATGTCTGGCATGGAGGAAGCGCCACAGGAGTGTTTGCTATTGTTCTTACCTGAGGTTGGACCTGCAGAGCCAGGGAGAACCAAGAGAAATATAATACAGGGACTTCACACAAACATAAAGCCACAAACACACAAACTCTTGAGACATGTTGAGGGAACTGAATAATCCACATAATTGCTTCCATTCGCATCACTGGTGGCACCCTTGGCCTTAATTACAAGGGAATAAATGCTTCCGGCTGAGTTGTAATGCAAAGAGGCTGCTACTGTGTGCTCCCGTGAGACCCACCACAGGCATTCAATTGAGTTAATAAGTATGGATACCGGGAGACTTAAATGTTCCCTCTCCCATCTGCTTTAAAAATATATATATACATATATGGAAACTCTTTGGTTCGTCCTTTAACCGGGTTTCATGGAGTAGTTCCAAGGTTGCTTGCTTAAAGGTGAGCAGCGGGAGTCTTAAGAACTTAATTTTAAGAAATTCAAACAGCAAAAAGTGCACTTTGTTCTTTGAGTTTCTTAAACCTGTATTTCCTATCCTTTCATAATAATTTGTCTTTTATGGATAAAATATACACAAATCACTGAGGGGGAAAAAAGGCACCTGAAATGACCTGGATGACCAGGTTCTCCTGTTTTTAAATGGTATACACAGAGCATATTATTAAGATTTCTATACAGTAGCATTTCTATCACAGCTCAGAAAGAGAATTTACCGTTTCTTTATTATTCAGTTCAAATATAAGGGCAAAGAAACTTACAGGATTTCTTTTTTTTTTTTTTTTCAGGTTTTCATTTATCAGCTCCTGGGGAAAAAAAAAGTGATATAGGCAAAATCCCTACATGATAAAACCCAAACCAAAGTAACAGTGGCTGGTGGGAACCTCTCAGTGAATTATTATGCTCCTACGTCCTGAAAAAAAAATTATTCTTCTCCGCTTCTCTCATCTGACCCCACTACAGACGGGCTTTTGTCCACTTCGCAGCACTTGTGCCATTAATGATCTCCTCCAGGACAAATGGGATGTTCTTTCTCCTACCCTTGTTCACTTTAATCTATGTGTTGCCTTTGTTCGACTCAACCTCTCTCTTCCTCCTCCTCCATAAGCCTTTCTTCTCCTAATTTTGTCTGATCCTTTAGTATTTCTTTTTCAATTGTATTATGTATTTTAAAAATAAAAATGAAAAACATAATTAGAGTTGGGGGGGGGGGAGCACCCAAATCCAAACACTATTATTTTATTGGATTTCCCTCCTCCCACCCAATTTTTTTTTCTTGCTGGTTTTTACATATTATAAATGGGACTCAGGATCCTTCTTTTTATATGAAATGTCTTGTTTTAATTATTCCACATGTTGCTCTATAATCTTCATAACCTCCATCCTTAATTCCTTTTAATAATCTCATCTTTCTTTTTTATTCTCTCCTTCTCAGTCTATTCTATTTCCCCGGGCAAATTCACTCCTTTCCCCTAACAAATCCACTGAAGAGCTGGAAACTATATCTCACATTCTCCTCTTATGTTCAAGTGCCCTTTTGTTCTAATGAATACTATTTTTTTTTAAATCAACAAAGCAAAATAAAATCCCGTGTCCCGCCAAAATGTTTATACCAAAATACTACTTACTCTGGAAGTTAATCTGACAATTTAGATCAAAGATGTATTCTTCTGAAATGTCTAAAACATATCTTTCCTCGAAATAATTCCCAAGATTTTTTTTCAGAGTTCCTGTAAAAGTAATAGGTAGATACAGGCACTTAATTAGTAGTTTTCAACAAGACTGATACTAGATTAGCATTTTCTAAATTCTGCTCCAAGTAAGACAAGTGAAATACAAAGATGCTCATTTGAAATACAAGTGATATTCTATTTCAAAAAAGGGAAAGATTTCCATGACCAAAAACCAAAATAGAATACAAGTTGGGAAACCTTAAATTTAAAAAATTTAAGAGATTTCTTTCATCTTTACTGTAAGAATTTCCAGAGCCTTGAATATATTAATCCCAGCACCTCTCAGAGTTGGTAGATGCTCAGTAAATACGTGCTTAATACATGAACACGCCTTGTGAAGCTCCAGGAAATAGTACTACATGTAACATTCCCCCCAAAGAAAAGCAATTTCTTTATTAGAGTTACTTAAACAACTATTTAAAAGATGTTTATTAGAACACTGTATAGACCAATTAAAAACTTCAAATGGTCCTGAAGTGGGGGTTGGTTAAATGAATTATATTCTGGTGCAATAGAAGACCATGGAGCCATGAAAAATGATGATATAGGTCAATGTTTAAAGATACTAAAAGATGCCAATGACATGTGGGAAAAAGTAGATGATAAAACAGCATGAAATTTTGTATGCTATCTATCTAAACAGATGTGTAGATATGTCACATAAAGTATATACAGGGTGGGGCAAAGGTAGATTTACAGTTGTGAGTATGTGAACCACAGTTTATTCTTGTATTATTATTTATTAATTATAGTATTATTTTCCACAAATGCAACCATAAACCTACTTTTGCCCCACCCTATATATTTGAAAAATGAATAATGGTGCAATTATATGTGATGTGATTTTCACTTTGTACTTTATTTTTTATTGTTTATATTAATGAATTATTCAACAATGTAAATAAAGATTTAATTTGACAAAGAAACTCATTTCAATATTATAAGAGAAAAAACAGACATCATTAGTATCTAACAATAAAGAACTAAAACAGATTATAGTATATCATAAAATATCACAATATGAAGTCATCAGAATGATGTAGAAACACATTTAATTTAATGGAAAGAGATTTACAACATATTTTTAAGTAGAAAAAGCAGGTTATAAAACAGCATGTATAATATAATTTTGTTATAAAATAGTTATATGTTCATAATGGTATAGAAGGATCTATAACAAAAATTTCACACTGTCAATCACTGGGTTAATAGGTGTTTTCTAAACTTCAGCAAGTTCCTACATTGCTTATAGAACAATAAAATCAGCAGACTTATCAATTTTTTCCATAGTTTGTTACCTTAGCAATCTGGGTAACATAAATCACTTAGGATCAAAGAAAAAATAGGATTCAATAACAGTACATGAGTAAATGCTTGCTTAAAATGGTAATGTTAATAACACTAGCAAAGATGCCTAATCTCTCTTCCAAAAATAATGAAATTGTGGTAAAAACAGAAATGATTTTTTTAAATGCCTTTAAAGAAATAATAGCTTTAGTTGCATGAGGCCTTCTACTTCTTGATTCCCTAGTAGTCTGATGTACTAAGTGGTGTGGACAAGCATTTATGTCTACGACCAAGAACTAAAGGAAATCAAGGTGTCTTGATTTTGAACATTTAGCATGAGGTTATTTAAAGACTCAACAATCTGCATTAAGAAATAATTCCAGTTAGTCTCTGTAATGCTATTGTAATGCCATTCTTAGCATTCATGTGTCTAAATTTCAGAAAATAATTTAATTTATGTAAAAGACAGTGGGATCCACAGAGTCACAATTTTTATTATGCCTAGAGCATTAAAAAGAGTACGACCTACAGCCTCCATCATTTAAAAAGAAACAGTATTCTAACCTTGAAAACGTCCTAATTTCAGATTTAAAAAAAATTCCCTTTAAGATTAGTCAGCTTAGCTTTCTATATATAAGTAATATATTGTTCGTGTTTGTCTCATTTTGCTGCCAACTGGTGAAAGTGTAGCAGGCACCAGAGTCGCTGAGATCTAGTAAAGAGCTCAGTGTAAGAAAGCACCCCAAGACAAACAGCCACTATGTGTATTTAGTCAACTATTCAGAAAGTTGTGAGAAAACACAGTCCAAAGGATTTCAAAGTTAGCTAGGTCTAGCATTATTCAGGGTGGGCAAAGGCAAGTTTTTGGTTGAAGTCAGTTTAAATAATAAAACAGTAAAACTAAAATGACCTTAATGATATTTTTCCCCCCGTTTCCCAAACCTTGGTCATTAATGTATTGTCCCCACATGTTTTGTCATGTTTGCATAACACCCCTGCTATTATTTATCGAACATCTTCCTGTTAGGTCTCTCTCCTAGGCAATACTGTCTATGAATCAGAGCTTTGATGGGCTACTCACGTAATCATTACCCATATAATCATCCAGCCATCCAAAAAGACCTTGCATATTTGTCATCTAGTCTAACATTCATTTCATGGAGCCCAGTGTAACAAGTAATGTGTTCAATTACCTAATGTGTTCAGGATCTTACTTGAAGAGGATGACAAAGCAATTGATGGATTTGAAAAACAATCGTAATGCAAAAGAGATCCTGTTCATGGCCTGTCTGCTTAATTAACTTTAAGTATATAACTTCAAAGATGCTGAAGTCACCTGTCCTTTCTATTGCAATTTCACTTACAAATATTTTTTTAATATGCTTTTACTGATTTTAGAGAGCTGAAGGGAAAGGGAGAGAGAAACGTTGATCAGTGCCTCGACTGCAAACCAGCAACCTTTTGGTGCACGGAAGGACACTCAACCAACTGAGCCACACTGACCAGGGCCTTTTTTTTTTTTTTTTACAATTCTCATATGACTCAATGCCGGAAGCCGGTCCATCCTTGCTGCTTGACACAGTCGCTGCAAGGAAGAAACATCTGCACAGCATATGTTTCAAGGGACCTGGCATATATAGCATATTGTTCTTAATATGTTTGCTCTCCTTAGTGCCATGTGTTTTAACCAAGGTCACCTCTCCGAGAAAGGTTGTTTCCCCAGGTGGGGATTTTTCCCGGAGGTTAGGGAGGGGATACAACCCCTTAACTAAGTGCCAGGCGGGTAGTTAAGCTACATAATCTTTACTCCCTGGAATGGAGATAAGAAACGCCCTAACCTTTGTAATAGAAATTGACAGGATTAAAATCGGCTGGTATAAATACAGATGTAACAAGACAATAAACATCAGATCCTGATCAGTTCCTAACCAGAACTCCGACCAGAACTTTGGCTGGAGATCCTGGCTAGAGGTCCTGACTAGGCTGCTGATCAACTGAAGGCTGTCTCCGTGTCATTCCTTCTTCGCAGACTCCATCCACACCTTTGGGGACCCCTGGACCTGCTGGGGTTGGACCCCAGCAACTCAACATTCTCTGCCTTGTGTTATCCATTCATCCAACAAATATTTATTGAACACCTACCTTGCTCCAGGCATTGCCTGGAGCAAAACAGCCTAGCCACCTTGTCTTCATGAGGAATCTTACATTCCAATACATTTTTTAAAAAAAATATGCTTTTATTGATTTTGGGGGAGAGGGATAGAATGAAATATCATTGATTGCCTGGCTCCTGCACGCCCCCTACTGGGGATCAAGTCCAAAACCTGGGCATGTGCCCTGATGGGGAATTGAACCAGTGACCTCTTGGTTCATGGGTCAATGCTCAACCACTGAACCACACTGGCCAGGCCATTCTAGTACATTTTTATAGCTTTCATGTTTCCTCTTCTAAATTCTAAATTCCTGGAGGACATAAAATGGTTCTAGTTTAACTTTGACTTCTCCTCCACAGCTTTGACCTGTGTGTACTTTTCAAAATAGTTCAAAATAATTGTTTAGGTCATGCCCTGGCTGGGTGGCTCTGTTGGTTGGAGCAAACTCCCATGCACAAAAAAAGATGGTAAGTTCGATTCCCAGTCAGGGCACATACCTAGGTTGTGGGTTTGATCCTTTTTTCTCTCTCTAAAAATCAATAAGAACATATCACTGGGTGAGGATTTAAAAAGTAACTGTTTTGAGTCTTAAATAAGCTGTATTTAAAGATAACATCTTGCATAAATTCATTTGTTATCAAGCAAAGTAACAAATTTTCTTTACTAGCTTAAGAAAAGATATTCTATTTACCTTAAATTTTAACTATTTCCCCCAAAAATTCAAACATTTCATGTTACTAATCTTTAACTCTTATTAGGAAAAAAACAACTAAACCAAATATCCTTTTTTAAGTGCTGCGATAATAGCTTACAGTTAGGTGCTGACAGGTGACCATTTTCAGCTTTCATATGGCTTCTTCTTCAAGTCACCGCTGTTGTCTTTTTCTCTCCTGTATGTTCTTTCTCTTTTAGAAAAGAAATAAACTATAGTGATATATTCAAACTTTATGTAAAGATTAAACCTATAAAACAGGTAGACTAAGGCTTTGCAGCTTTAAATATGATTTATTTTATTTATTTATGTATAATTATTTATATATTTATATATTCTCTCTATATAAAAGGCAAATATGCTAAGTGTCCATCTGACCGGTAGCTATGAAGCACACTGACCACCAGGGGGCAGACGTTCAACACAGGAGCTGCCGAGCTGCAGTGACTTGGCAGCAGCGGTTCTCAGGTGATGCACCCTGAAACCAGAAAGGAGGGAGCCCGATTCCTCGCAGGGCTGCACAATTCCACTTTCGGCCATGGGTTATGTTGTTTCTGGGGTACTGCTGGCCCCGAATCTGGTTTATTGCACACTTGCATTTGTGTTCCACACCCTGTATGACAGCAACTTTGCAGCATGCCCTCTCGCACTCCAGGACCTCTTGGGGGATGTTGGGAGAGCCAGTTTCAGCCCCATCCTCGCAGGCCAGGCCGAGGGACCCCACCTGCCAGAGGGATCCCGCTTACTCAGCCGATGCCCTTCGAGCCGCGGTGCCATCCCAGCTGCAGCCAGGGAGGGACCACCGGAGGTTGGCTCCAGGGCGTGTCCAGCCCATCTTGTCCAGTCCTGCCCCACCAGCTACCTTCTAATTAATTTCCTTTCAATGTGCACGAATTTGTGCACTGGCTCACTAGTTTATTTATAAACATACTTACTTATAAATATACTAGAGGCCTGGTGCACGGATTCATGGGGGGTCCCTTGGCCTGGCCTGTGGGGATCAGACCAAAACCTGCTCTCTGACAACCCCTGAGGGGTCTCGGATTGCAAGAGGGTGGTTCTCAGGTGACGCACTCTGGAATCGGGCTCCCTCCTCTCTGGTTCCAGGTGCATCACCTGAGAACCGCAGTTGCCAAGTCACCGCAGCTCAGAAGCTCCTGTGTTGAGCGTCTGCCCCCTGGTGGTCAGTGCACATCATAGCTACCAGTTGAAGGGTGGCTTAGGCTTTTATATATAGAGATTTCTTTATTTTAAAATATATTTTAATTGATCTTGGAGAGAGAGCAAAACATCTATGTGAGAAACACTGATTGGCTGCCTCCTGCACACCCTCTACTGGGGATTGAGCCTGCAACCTGGACATGTGCCCTGACGCAGAATGGAGCCAGCGACCTTTTGTTGTGTGGGATGAGGCTCAAACAACTGAGCCATACTGGTCAGGGCCATCTCTTCTTTTTATGGAACTCTTCTGCTTTCACATAAAACCAGAGAGGATTTTAGAGGGAGCATAAAACACCAAAAATCTGGCTCCAGGCAAGTTGCTCAAAGCCATCAGCCTTTGGTAACAAAATCAAATTCTGTGTCCATCCCCTCCTTCCAGCTGTTAGATACGCTGGCCTCCCCCAAATAAGAAACTTAGGCTGTTCTCAACAAGATAGAAATATGCACAAGTTCTAAACTTTGTTACATTTTAGTACCTCCTTTTGTGTGTTTTTTTCTTTTAATGGGGAAAAAGGTAGTAAGACTTTACAGAGATTTAAAAAAACAAAAACTTGTAAGTCCAGATGAGAACCAAGAATGTCAGTAATAGGGCCTGGTGTTTTTGATGCCTTTTTATTCCATTTTTAGTATCTAGTTAGAACTATTATATTTCCTGAATGCTGAGGACAAACCCAGTTTAAGCTCTGCTTCTTAATCGCTGTCTCCCTTTTCCCCCTCTCAATACAAGAGGATATGGCTGGTAGTTTAAGAAATGATAAAACTGACTCTCAAATAGCTCTGTATGTACTTTTCTCTGGCTTCAGTATTCCTCCCACTGATATAAATAGTTTCTCCTTCCATGGTAACTCTGCCTCTATAGGAAAATGCTGCAGTGCGGCTGTGAGGCTGGGTTAGGTCTGTAAATTATGCGTTAGGGATGCTCTTGCTGCTCTTCAGCTTGAAGCAGAGGTTTCTTTATGTCCAAGTGAACACCTTTGCTCGCTACTGAGACAGCAGAGCAGCACAGGACACCAGTCAGCATTGCAAGCCAACACCTATGATTCCATGATCAGGAAAATAACAATAATATACCTCCCCCAAAAGACCAACAAGAAAGTCTAGGAGCTACGTCAAACATTCCCAGTATAACATATCCTTAATATTAAAGTATCACCACGCATCAAAACTTTATCAGTTCTTTCAGAACTTCAGTCACTCAGAAAAGGTTTCAGAATCTAACACATAAATATAATTTCTTTGTGAGTCAATGCCACTGAATGGGCGGTAAGGGCAAGGGGTATACAAGGAAACACAGAGCCCAATGAGTGACCCTTGGCTATCTCAAAATATTACTGCTATTGCAGTAATCCCGAAGTGAGGCCATAAGGGCGGAGGGGCCTAGGAATGGAAATAAAGGGGGGTTAAATTGGAAACATAGAGGTGGAAGAAATAACAAGATCTTGTTTGAGGAATACTCACAGGATAAAAGGTGGGAGGACATGAATTGGAGGGATTGGAAGGAGGTGATGTCAGCTGTCACCATATTTTCTCATGGCTCATAGTTCCCCTTCTTCTTCCTCTTCATGCACTTTGATCCCCAAGTCCTGTTAATGAAAAGTTCTCAAATCCATATCCCTCCATCACCACTGTCACTGCCCTTATTCATGCCAGCCACATCCCTCCCCTGGACTGCCTATTGCATTAGACTCCATATTCCTCTCTCCCTGCACTCACCCTCCTGTAATTTATCCTACATTCAGCCATGAAAAGTGACCTTTCTAAAGCAACAACTGGATCACATCTGCCAAATTCCTTCTCTGGCTCCATGGTGCCCTAACCCTATGCACACAGCCTTACAGGACCCTTTATCATGGTACCACTCCTGCTGCTCCAGCCTCACCAGAGATCTCCCACCTAGGGCTATCGCTCAGGCCAAATAGGAAGGCAGCAAGGTGCAGTGGTCCAGGGGATGGATGCATAGCTACACAGTGGGCTTCAAGTCCACCCCGCACCGCTCACCTGAACAAGTTACCCAACTATGGTGATTCAGTGTCTTCATCTATCAAATGCTGTTAGGAGGATAAAGTGAGAATATAATTTAAAAGTGCACCTAGTGGTGCTTATTAAGTAAAAGAAAAGTAATTCTCTAGATTGTCAAGTTCTCTCCTATCCCAGTGTGCCGGAAGCCGGTCCATTCTTGCTGCTTGACACAGTCGCTGCAGGAAAGAAACATCTGCACAGCATATGTTTCAAGGGACCTGGCATATATAGCATATTGTTCTTAATATGTTTGCTCTCCTTAGCGCCATGTGTTTTAACCAAGGTCACCTCTCCGAGAAAGGTTGTTTCCCCAGGTGGGGATTTTTCCCTGAGGTTAGGGAGGTGATACAACCCCTTAACTAAGTACCAGGCGGGTAGTTAATCACTTTAACTACAAACAATCACGCTTAAGCTACATAATCTTTACTCCCTGGAATGGAGATAAGAGACGCCCTAACCTTTGCAATAGAAATTGACAGGATTAAAATCGACTGGTATAAATACAGATGTAACAAGACAATAAACATCAGATCCTGATCAGATCCTAACCAGAACTTGGCTGGAGATCCTAGCTAGAGGTCCTGACTAGGCTGCTGATCAACTGAAGGCTGTCTCCGTGTCATTCCTTCTTCGCCGACTCCGTCCACACCTTTGGGGACCCCTGGATCTGCTGGGGTTGGACCCCAGCACCAGTGAGTTTACATCTTCAGGTTCCTAAACCCATTGGGGGGGAGGGGCGGGTAGACTCTTTCTCAGGGTCAATCTTTAATCGTCCTTCTGGAAGGAGCTAAAATATCAGGTCTTCTGTGAAGCCTTTCTACCACACTTTGTTCGTTCCCCTAGTAAAACTTTTATGGTTATCATTTGTATTAGTTTCCTGTGGCTGCTGTGACAGATTACCACAGACTGGGTGGCTTAGAACAACAGAAAGGTATTCACTCATGGAGCTGGAAGCTAGAAGTCTGAAATCAGTATCCCTGGGCTGGACTCAAGGAGCTGGCAGGGCCACACTGATTCCAGAGGCTCTTCAGGGAAAACCTGTTCCTTGTCTCTGGTGGTCTCTGCATTGCTGGGTTTGTAGCAACACTGCTCTAATCTTGCCTCTCTGATAATATTGCTGCCCCCTTGTCTGACTGTCCAATCTCTTATACAGACTCTTGTGCTTGCATTGAGGGCCCAAGCTGATAATCCAGGACAGTCATGCCACCTCAAGGTCTTCAAATGAACACATCTAAGGTAACCATAGAAGGTAGCATTTATGGGTTCAGGGATTAGGAACCAATATCTTTAGATGCCATTATTCAGCCACTGCATAGCTCTTTGCATGTATATTGGTCTTTTCACCTTTGTCTGACAACGGTCTATCCCAGTGTAGACACATAATGCATAATCAATAACTGAAATGCACATAGAGGTATGCCAGTATAGGGTACCAGTCCACTGCCCATGTTCATCCGTATTCCATCTTAGCTAAGGCTTGATTTCCCTAGGCCAGAGCTATTTCCTTCACGTGCCAAGTTGTGATTGGAAGGAAATTTCCCTCACGAGTTCGATCAATTTCTAGGTTAGAGACATGAAGCAAAGGGGGTCTTCATCTTTGTATCGCTTCCTGTGAGCCACAGTGAGGCGAAGCAATGGAAAACTCCATTCCTTCCAAACCGTGGGCAGAGAACGTGGAAGAGATGGAGGGGCCCCGGCAGCTGGAAGGTGACTTTCACGGAATGTGAGAATTCCAAGTGAGAGTGACAAGCATGAGTTGCATTAAGAGTGCTGTCATCGCAATTTGCCCAGGCTGGGTTGTTGCCATTCCTTGACCATTCATTTTAAACAGTTTTCTTCGCAATTTAAGGGCCTAAATTCGTGGCTGTTGCTTGACTATTTTCCCATCTCAAGTCACTCTGCGTTCAGCACAGGCATGTTTCTGAAAGGAGACTGCTCCTTTCCCCGTGTCCTTAAATCAGTCACCTTCACCACAAGAACCAGTCTGCCTCAGCCACCACTTGCCTGGGAAGACAACTCAGTAGCTGCTAATGTTTTTCTCAATGAAAGAAAAAATTGCATACAATAAAAACGTAAACAATAGATTACTTTGCACAATTAATCCTTGCAACGGTAAATTGCTTACTGTTTATAACTGTGTGTTTACTTCCATGTCATCTTTTCTTCTTTGTACTGGTTAAAGCTCCCAGAAATCAGAGTTAAAAACTTACACAGCCTCAAAATTTATCCAAGGTTTGCCGATGTAGACATGTACTCAGAAACTTCTAGGGCTTGAGAAATTTCTTTCATTAACATATAATACCCATCTATCATAAAACACAATTGCCAAAATCAAACTTAGTGTGTCTGGCATAAAATTTATCTAACATAGTAGTCTGGCACCTGTCAGAGGCTTTTCTGACTCCTGTAGCCTGTCCAACTAGAGCTACTTAGCCCCTAAAAATACCTGGAACAACTCTCTCCATGTAGCTCGGCTCCAGTCATGTCTTTCATACCAATGGAACTTTTCACATGCTGTTCCCTCTGTTTGAATGCTTGTCCCTCCACCTCTTCTCTTGATTAAATTCCATTCATCCTTTGGATTTAGTCCAGGCATCCCTGTCTCCAAAAAGCTTCCCTAGACTAGGTTAGATCCCCCTAAGAACTTGAGACCACTGACTGTTGATATTTGTGTGATCATGTGATCAAAGTCTGCTTCCTCCACCAGAACGTACAGAGCTCTGCGCGGGCAGGGAATGAGCCAGCTTTTGTTACCATTCTATCACCAGCCCATCTCTCTGTTGCTGGAACACAGTAAGCATGTAATGAATATTTAAATGTTGAATGCACATGTGGTGGGCTCCCATGCTAGCTCTGCCTGCCACTGGGTTATTTAGGCAACTCATTTCACTTCACAGGCCCTGACTTTCCTCATTAGTAAGAAAATGCCTCTTACTGGTCCCAACATTCTAGGCTATTTATGGTTCCTGCCTTCAGCCTATAAGACTGATCGGGCTTCAGCTAGAAAGAAAGTCGACACTAGCTGTTATCTGCTTGCCATATATCTCCCCACGCGGAAAAGAAACCTTATGCCGAACAAGAAATTGGAATTACCCTTGAACACCTTTGCTTCTTTCCCTGATGCCACTGCCTCCTTCTGGCTTTCTTCGCCTCTCACTTAAAATACTGCAAATGCTCCCTTCACTGGTGGTCCTGTGTTCAGTCCTGTCCCCTTCCAATCTACCTGCAAGACTGCCAGTAGAGCTGAGCCTACAACACTGATTATAGCACCCCTCTGCTAGGACACTTCCAGGGACTCCCACACTATGTAGGGGACAAAACTTCCCGTTTCTGCCTCATCAGCTGTCCTCTCCTTGAGCACTTACACTCCGCTCAGAACCACTCAGGGGACCCAACTACACACTGTTCTTTGAGGTCCCTGTCTTTGCACGTGGTTCTCTCTGCCTGGAAAACTGTTCTCACCTCCTTTAAGCTCATCCATCCATCCTTTAGGCTCAGCTCAAACATCTCTTGAACGTGGCACCTTCCTCTGGCTGAGTGTGTCCCTCACTGCCTGAATTCCCACAGAACACTTTGTCCTAGCCGCCAGAACAACACGAAGTGAGCTGTGTTTGTTTGCACAGGGATAGCCGCGGTGAGTGTGGGCCTCAATTTCAGACTGACCTGAGGTTGAAACCAAATTCTGCAACTTACTTGTGTGGTCTTGGAAATGATTCTGAATCTTAGTTGCCTAATTTTGGAAATGGGAGCTATAACCCCTAACTCACTGTTGAAACCACAGATTAAATGAAATATTGTGATTAGTGCACTTAGTACAATGCCTGGCCCATAATTCTTGATAACTAATAGTAATTATTATTGGATTGTGAATGTGTTGAATGCAAAGAGCTACACTTTGTCCATCTTTCTATCTGGCACATAGTGGGTGCTCTCAGTGAACGGTTCTTAAAATGCACGAGTGAAATGGTATTTCTGATTTAGTTTTCTTTATGGGAAGGCTAGAGGCTTATTCACTTTAGGAATTTAAGTCAAATAGAGTCAAAAAGTCCACTGATCTCATGGCATATTCCAAATCACATCTTGCTACACTAGTCTTGACCTTACACGGGTAACACAGTTTGAGAACAAACCTGAGTATCAAGTATTAGTGTTTTCTGCTAAACTCTCCACGCTGTTAGTCTTAACTGTATGCACGCCAGTTTCTGCCTTTACATAATCCTATGTGCACACAGATGACATCCTTCTTATCTTAAAACACCCAACGGCACGCATGTGTACACAACTAATGCTAATAAGCACTGCTCTATGTGCTTAGGGTGTTGTAACTCCTCTAGGCGACTCATCACCTAGCTGACTTTTCTCAGATGACTGTTAAAACCACCGCAAACTCTAGCTGAGGGCTCTGGCCACAGCCTGGCATTGCCCCCAACAAGAGCCTTAAAGTCCTCTGCTTGTTCAAGGACTGCAGTCTCCTCCGTGGGCCTGCACACCCCACCCCACCCCCGCCCCCCCCCGCATTTCTCGCAGTGGTTCTCAACCTTCTGGACCTTTAAATACAGTTCCTCATGTTGTGGTGACCCCCAACCATA
The DNA here is from genome assembly GCF_000412655.1 of Myotis brandtii. NCBI lineage: Eukaryota > Metazoa > Chordata > Mammalia > Chiroptera > Vespertilionidae > Myotis > Myotis brandtii. The sequence continues at coordinate 602,953 of NW_005357346.1, read as the reverse complement.
AAATTATTTTCGTTGCTACTTCATAACTGTAATGTTGCTACTGTTAGGAATCATAATGTAAATATCTGATATGCAGGTTGGTCTTAGGCGACCCCTGTGAAAGGGTCGTTCGACCGCCAAAGGGGTCGCGACCCACAGGTTGAGAACCGCTGTTAGGGCCTTGCAGCTAAACCCCCCTAGTGGGGCAGAGGGGAAACAGTTCACACCCTACACTCAGAGCGACTCTAGACGAATTAAAGCCTCACACGGTTAGAACCCTTTCACCCTCAGCACATCAACTTTCCCATTGTGATTTCTCCCCCGTGTTCCCCGGTGACTTCTTTAGGACATCAGAGCGCAAGGTGGGGAAACCTCGGTGCCCCCTTCCAATTACCAAGGGCGGGTGCTCCCAGGGGCCAGGCTGACTGTGCAGGGGAGGCCTCGGGCACCGGTCCCCGCAGGCAGGCGGCCATCCCCCCAAGGG
>NW_005357346.1:597646-601450 GCF_000412655.1 Myotis brandtii | reverse complement strand
CAGACTTGCGATTTCCTCCAAGGAGCTTCATGATTCTTAATATTCATGTACAGTACCTGGCCCCTCTTCTTCCTTCTCGCGCTCTGCACTTGGTGTTTGGAGAGAAGCCACAGGGGCACTGACCACACACACCTGGGATTCTAGATGGGACGCATGGAGACCTGGCTCAGAACTGGGAAGACATGGCCACTGGGGGTGGGGGTGGGGGGTGTAGAGGTGGGGAATTACGCAAAATGTGTGGTTGAAAATGGCATTTAATTGTAGCATATCGTATGCATATATGTCTATGTTTGTATGTATGCACATACATCCACATACACCCACACATAATGATAGCCTCAAGCCTTATGATAGTTTCAGACCCGAAAGGCACTTTAGAAGTCACCAATACAACACCCTCTCTCACCATTTTACAAGCAGGAAAACTAATGCCCAGAGAGGAAGTGTGACTTGTGTATAAATAGTCACACCCGTAGTTCAGGGAGTGAAATCCCGTCTCTTCAGTTTTGCCCATTTCCCACGGAGCAAGGTGCTCAGTAACATCAGCAAGGCTGGAAGCATGGCGTTGGAGTGAAGTCTGTACCTGGCCCCCCACTGCTCTCTGAGAAATGGGCCCTGCTGTACTTTCTTCGAACCTCAGTTTCCTCATCTTTGAAGTGGAGATTCTTGGGCTGGGTGGAGCCACCTGAGTTCCTGCAGGTACCTTTAGAGTACAGGTCTCAAGTCCAGCATAGACCGAAGTATTCCATCTCCGAGGCCCGTGCACCTGATTGCACATTACGGCATAGGAAAAGAAGGGACAGAAGCTAAATACTGTAGTAATCTTGGCCAGACTCCCTAACAGAGCTGTCTTCCGCTTGGGGGAACCTGGAAAGGAACTAGATACAGAATCATGCGGTGGGCAGCGTAAGGGCTGTATGTGATGTGGCTCTTTGAATTGGTGAGCCAAGAGCTAAAGGGTCATGGCACCACTTTGCAACGTTTGAGTGAAGTGAGCATTGGGTTTTCCCAAAGTTAAAAAGGCTGCTGTGACTGGTCCCCTTGATCTTCTGAGCCTGACTGTGGCTCAGAGCCTGAAGCGGTGTGGGTGGCAGGAGAGGCAGGAGCAAAGCAGGATCACCTACCCCAGAAGGGGTCTCCCCTCCCCACATCAGGGATGCTGGTGGTCCATCGTGTGAGAGAAGACACGTAGTAGGTACTCAGCTGGTAGTTACCATTCCTCCCCTCAATTGAATTAAGGATCATATATCTCTGGGTTGAGAAGGGAGAAGCAGGGCTGAGAAGGGAGAAGCAGGGCTTTTCTTTAGCTGTGAGTGTCCTAACTGTATCTGCTCCACAACCTCCCCCCCCCCCCCCCAACACTGGTGCACAGTCAGGGTCAACTTTGCATATGTGACAAAGTTTCCCCACCCCTCCCCCCATTTACTGAATGACACTTGTCAGGTTCACTAATTGCTGCCTTAGGCCCCAAACCAGAGCTGTCACATGCATTAGGGTGGTTCTAGGGCACCTCCCCCACCTTTCTCTGTTGGTTTAGGAAGGTGAACTGTCAACACCCACGGTTCACTTCCTCTCATCTGAAGTCAGTTAAAATAACACACAAGAAATCACAATACTATGACACTAGAATGACATTAGAAATACCTTCTTACTCCACTCTATGAGCTCTGTTCAATCTGATTAGTTCAGAGTTAGTTAGATCATTCTCACAGATTTAACACCCTTTCCTCTGTCAACTGTGTACGACCCTGGACAAATCAGTCTGTCCAGTTGTCCTTGACCTAGAGGAACGCCTGGATGTCTCGTCTCCACGGTGCCTCCTGGGAGTAGGAACAGAATTCTCAAATATTGAAACAAACAGGGCAAAACCCACTCCTTGCCCCCCACCCCCCACCCCCCACACACACACCTTAGAAAACTATTCCTATCCTTTCTTGTGCTGGAAGTTTAATATAAGCAATAGTGCTTAGATAAATGGGCCACCAGATATTTTCCCTGTCATATTCATTGTATGAGGGTTTAACTTATTTTGAAGGAAAATAAGTGATTTCTTCAGGAATAATTATGTTCTATAAGTTGAAAAAAAGCCCACAAACCACGGTACGTTTCTTAGGTCACCACGGAATGGGATTGTTGCTGTCAGGACAGTTCAGACAAAGGATCATGTCTGGGAGTTTTACATTTGTGTCACATTTTCTCAGTTTGGGTAGGTGACACTTGGGAAGATGTGTATCTTGCCTCAGCTGCTCGAAGGCAGCTTCTAAAAATATAAATGTCTTCTAATTGGGAGCTGTTCTTACCAGACCTCTTAGATACATTTTATGAACACACCCACTCACGTACAAACATAATTTTTGGCATTGGCCAACTTTTTGTGGCAGTTTTTTTTATTATATTTCAAACTTAGTATTTGACACATTTTAACACTTGACATTGTCTCCGAAAGGGAAAAAAATGGAAAAATTCGCTGTAGTCTAGTGAGTGTTCATCTGAATATTCACTTTCTATGCGGGTCCTCAGGTGGGCAGACGTCCCCTTGTTGATCTTTTATTCTCTTGGCTCATGGGTCATTTAAGGGCAAGAATATTGTCTTTTTATGCATTTGTTCAGATTATGGGGGGCAAGTAGGAAGGCCTGCTGAACTTCCTTGGACTAGAGCTGTTGGAACCCAGTTTCAAGGAATTTATATTATGTCTGGCTCCCTCAGTGGTGCTTTTAAGGCTTAAAATGTTTACATGAGCAAAACATTCAGATGGAGAGGCCTTATTTCAGCAGTTACATAGGCGTACGGTCCCCCGATGTGTTCAGTAGCAATGTCCATCCCACTTTCCCCTTGTTTTACCAAACTGTCAGAGTGATCTCAGCTGCTCTGCCCACAGACGAGGGGGGTTGTCTGTAGGGCCGCTGTGATTTTTACTTATTCCCAGAACATTTTCTGAGAATTGGAGTCTCCAAGGGGAGAAATGGCTTCGCATGGTCTCAGATGACCTTGTTTTCTGAGTGAAAAATTGGACAATGGCTCTAATAGAGGATTCCACCTTCTTTTCACATGTCCACCCCCCCACCCGCACCCCCCATGGGTAGTAAGATTAAAAAATACAGACAACAGATTTCCTCGAAGAAGTTACAGTAAAGAATACAAAATGCAGCCATCTGTACGTCAGATGAGGTATTGTGCTGTCACTTTCAACATTTTGATGTTTCAGGGTTTTCTTTTATTTAGAGACTGCCAAGGAGGGACTTTGGTTTGAATTCTGGCTTCATCCCTTCCTGGTGGTTTGTCTTTAGGTGAATAACGTAACCTCTCTGAACTCCCAGATTCCTTTGTCTGTAAAATGTGCACATTAATTCCCACTCACCGCACTAGACCTGAGGTAGTGGAAATCGGGTGCTCAGCGCAGCCCTAACGCATAGTAAGTGGTCAAAACTGGCCTGGTGTCTGGCTTGTCCTTGTTTGATGGGCTCTGCTGGCTAAATGTTAACTAGTGTGATCAAACATTGTCATTTCAGGGAGGTGTGTGTGTGTGTGTGTGTATTTTTTATGGTGTTGGGGTTGGAGTGGGGGATACTGAGAAGGAAATACTGGAAATGGCTGGCCAATGGAGTCATCATTCAGATGGCCCATGACCCAGGGCTAAAAGAATTAGCTCTCAACCTCAGGCCCCCCCCCCCAGAGTAGTTCAGTATTTTTCAAAACCTAATGGAAATGATATAATAAACCTACACAGGTAAAGCTTTTATTTTTCTTTTCTTTTTTTTTCTTTATTGATTAAGGTATTACATATGTGTCCTTATCCCCCCATT
>NW_005357346.1:570229-597550 GCF_000412655.1 Myotis brandtii | reverse complement strand
GTTCATTATATTCCACAAATGAGTGAGATCATGTGATATTTATCTTTCTCTGACTGGCTTATTTCGCTTAACATAATGCTCTCCAGTTCCATCCATGTTGTTGCAAATGGTAAGAATTCCTTCTTTCTTACTGTAGCGTAGTATTCCATTATGTAGATGTACCACAGTTTTTTAATCCACTCATATGCTGATGGGCACATAGGCTGTTTCCAAATCTTAGTTATTATAAATTGCGCTGTTATGAACATAGAGATGCATATATCCTTTCTGATTGGTGTTTCTAGTTTCTTGGGATATATTCCTAGAAGTGGGATCATTGGGTCAAATGTGAGTTCCATTTAAAGCTTTTTTTTAAAATTGATTTTTTAGAGAGAGTAGAAGGGAGAGGAAGGGATGGAGAGGGGGAGGGAGGGAAAGACAGAGAGAGAAAGAGAAATCCATTGGAGATTGAACCCACAAACTGGGCATATGCCCTGACCGAGAATTGAACCAGCAGTCTTTGGGAGCACAGGACTCTCAACCCACTAAGCCATACTGGCCAGGGGTAAAGCTTTTTTTTTTTTTTTTTAAAGAACCTTTTCTAGCTCCAAAGTGCTTAGACACTTTAATACTCTTTCACTGTGACATTAAACACATATTTGAAAAGGGGAATGGAGGAAAACAGAATTTTCCACACAGCAAGGATACCAGGGCTCCTCTCTGCTCTCTCCTCTAGACTTCAAAGGTGCCAAGCGCTGTAACATGCGTAGTTTTCATATGCAGGGAACATCATTTCTGTTATAGCTTATAGAGGCTCAGTAACCAAGCTGCCCGTTTGGAAACAATTTGAGATGAAAGAGACAGAACAGCAGCAGGATGTCCTGAAGTGAAATTCAAACCCCGGTGAGTTAAAACCACCTTCTAGCACCTTTCCCTCCCAAAAGCAATTGCAGAAAATCCTCTCAATCAAAAAAAAAAAATCTGAAGATCCATATAAAATGGCATTACTTTAAGTCACATTGCTCTTTGCAGCTCATAAAACATTTCCAGGCACGTTCTTATTTTGATCTTCTCAAAGGTGTAGGAGGAAACTGAATGTTAGGCAGGTTAAGTTGTTTCCTTGAATCCCACTTTCTTTTTATTGTCATACGGGTATTGAATGTCTTCTAAGGGCCAGGCTCTGTGCTCTTCACGGATGGAGCCTTGTCTTCCTATTTGAGTCTGTGCTTCCTCTCTCTGACCCTTCTGGCTTGAATCTACTGTGTCGTTCACACCTGGACAACAGGACTTAATTCATCTCTGGTTTCATCTTGAATGAATGCGTATATATTGTTTATAGATTTTTAGAGAGGAAGGAAGAGGGAGAGAGAGATAGAAACATCCATGATGAGAGAGAATCATTGATTGGCTGCCTCCTGCACGCCCCGTACTGGGGATTGAGCATGAAACCCCGGGCATATGCCCTGACCAGGAATAGAACCATGACCTCTTCGTTCATAGGTCGAAGCTCAACCACTGAGCCATGCTGGCCAGGTTGAATGAACGCAGTTTTTACCACTTCTTTTGTTTCCCCTTTCCCCAAAAGGTAATTCAACAAACTAATGCATTATTTTTTAAATTTTAACAAATAAATTGATTCAGCTGACTTGTGCCTGTATCGTCTCCTGTTATGGGTTCGGAGATGTTTTTATTACAGTGCTTTGGAATTTGCACAAGAACTACATATATTCTTTTATAGGTACCAATTATTACGTAATAGGCTGTAAAAAGGACACTAGGATTTGGTCCTTTTGTGGGTTTGTAATATTTTTTAATATTATGCTAGAACTAAGATGGACTTGCCATCTTAGTCTTCAGACCTTCGTACAAAGTTGGTTTCCATGCCTCTAGTAGGGCAGCATCAGAGTATAACCCCTTTCCTTTTTCTTAAACATATCCGTTCTCCAGAACCTTGCTCTGTGCAAAGTTATGTCAGCCAGGTTTGGAAACAGCATTTATGATGCAGCTATTCTAGGAGGCCCCTGCCTGGTGTTTCTGTGGGATAAGCCGATTGCACACTATCTGTCAGAAGGTTTTTTAAAAAATGCTGAGAAATGTCTTAAATTTCTTTGGAAAGATTCGGGCTCAGTGCTATAGTTTGGCAGCAACTGGTCTTCAGGAGGACTCAAAATTGGGGAGAACCTGGGACAGCACAGTTGCCTGTTTTAGAACTTGAGATAGAGAATTACAAAGGAAGTTTCTATTTATTTTTGTGTTTTAGGCTTACCTCGTTTGCCTTTAGGTTAATATCCCCTTTATTTTTCTTGTCGATATAAAGAAACACAAAATATTCACAATTTTAAGCCACTTCATTTCTGCTTCCCAAGGAGGCAATTGGTCATTATAAATATCCTTTATATTCCTGGAGTCATTAATGACTTGTCACCTCCCCCCCCCCCCCCCCACCCCCCGATATACACACACACCTTTTTTGTGGACCTCAGGTGTAGAGTGGGTAAGGTATTCATATTTCGAAGTTCAAGGCATGCTTTCATCTGGTCTGTGCAAGGCCAATTTGATTTAAGATAATTTCCCCTGTTACTGATTCTTTAATGCCATTTCTGCTTCTCTCACGGACAGCCCAGCCCCTCTCTAGGTTTGCCTGCATGTCTCTGAGTGTGTGTGAATGTCCTGATCCTCACCAGGGAGCTAGGCAGACCTAGAACAGGGCACCCTGATTGTACTTGATCAGATTCAGATGTTGAGCCCTCCTCTGGGCAGCCTGGTGGCTCCGAGACTTTCTGTAGTCGTGCCTAGAAGCGACCACCCTGCCTCTGGCCCCTTACCCCTGGACAGCGGCCGGTTCTGGGACCCAGAGGTCTCTGTCCCCTCTCAAGGGACTTGCATGATCAGTCTCTGTACATCACCATCACCTTTCCCACCCACATTCCCAATCCTCTCATCTTTGGATTTCTAGCAAATCTGTGGTAGTTTAGGGGTGCAGTCCTCCAGCAGGGAATTGTCTGAAGTAACTGCCTTTTCAGGGGTTGAACCCACGACCTTGGCCTCATTAGCACGGGCGCTCTACCCAGTCACAAAGCCGCACACCTCACTTTGTGTAACTTCTGCTGACTCTGTTCCTACCACCCTCAGCGGCCTCCTTTTCAATTGCAAAGGCGTTCACACCAACACAGTAGAACAGAAGGAAATCAGATCTCTTCAAGACCTCTCTGAAGGACAGAAATCTGCAATTTAGCAGGAAAATAATGCCAAAAAGTCTTGAGGGCGCAGGAAACAACTTATCTTTCTAGTTCATGCGTTTTGCTGAGAATCCAGCTGTGTCTCTCAGATTCTTCTTCAATCAGAAATTTAAAAATAGTGTGGAGCTCCTTGTGCCAATTTATTAGCATAAAATCTGGTGGCTCTTGTACACGAAGGGGAAGGCTTCGATGATTAAATGGAAATATTGTATGCATATTAATAAAATGGATTAGCTTAGCTTTTACAGGAAGGAGTGCATCAGAAAATTCCTAAGTGCTTATCTTTGGTAAATGTATAATGCCTGGAAACCAAAATGAATGCTTGCCACGATAGCTGAGACAGCGGTGTGTATCCACGCGTGCACTGTGATGTACAGTGCCCACAGGACTCGTACTGTCCCCTGAGGAGAGAAGAAATAAGGCCAGCTCACGGGAGAAGGGAATTTCACACCAGGGCTTGATGACATAGGCCTATCCAGGGGAGGGAGGTGGCGAGAAAGTCTGGCTGACCCATGAGATACAGTTTTTCATCTGAGCCAAATAAAAAAAATGTCAAGGATTTGATGTCCTGGCTCTTCAGAGGAGTTAGGTTGCAATCTGTGACAAAAATGGAAAGACCTTGGACTTTTTCACTTCGGTCTGTGAGTAACAGGAAGCACTCTTCAGGGCTGTGGGTCCCGCCCGGGCTTATATTCTCTTGATTCTCCTCACCGGGGTGATGCTGGTATAAGAAACACGTGCCTTATGCCACCTGCAAAATCTCATCTCAGGTCAGTCACACAAATATGTAGCAGAGTTGTCACCGCAGAACCAGCTCAGAATGGCCCTATCCTGTTTGAGCTTTTCAGAGACAACAGAGCAAAACCGTTAAGTCATGTGGTGGAAGCATGGGTAGAGGAGGGAACTTTGACCTCCAGCTGTTCCCAGCCGGAACCAAAGTCCACCCCCACCCCCCAGACCCCACAGAACCAAAGGACCGGACATAACCGGAACTTGAACACCGAAACCCTTTTAGAAGCCAAGGGTCCCTTGTCCAGGAAGATCTGGTGCTGTTACCATGAGTTCCAAGGTCCTCCAACTAAAACTTGTCCTGCCAGCCTGTTCCCCCAGCCCCTTAAACACCCTAAACCTAGTCCAGTGAGCAAGGTGGGTCTGAGGCACCATTATGTCTCTCATCTCAGTGAGTGCCTTCTCCATCAGTAAACCTTTTCTTACTCCAAACCCTGACATTTGGTCCTTGCGCCACTCGAAGCATCGGACACAGGGGACACAGGAACTTTGGTTCCATACCAGTGACGATGCTGTTCACAGTGATGACCTCAGATGTTCCCAACACCTCACCAGTAAGACATTGAATTATGAGCAAATGGTAAACTCCCTGAGAGTAGGGATTCTTTTGTGTGAATGTATGCAACCAGTAATTTTCTTTATGGAGCACTTGCTGGGTTCTAAATCCCTGGGAGACAGCTGTAAAGAAAAGGGACAAAAATCTGAAACACTACAGAGCGAATGTCCAGTGCCTTGAACTGTGTATGGTTTCAGCAGATGCTGTGTTGAAGGCACTAAGATTTGGGGTTGAGTCTTTTCCTTTATTTCATTAAAAACTGGTAATCCATGCATGTCATAAAGAAAATTCTGTCAACCAAAATGGTTCACCACACACTCTAGTTCAGTGATGGCGAACCTGTGACACGCGAACTCATTTTTTTGGTTGATTTTTCTTTGTTAAATGGCATTTAAATATATAAAATAAATATCAAAAATATACATCTTTGTTTTACTATGGTTGCAAATATCAAAAAATTTCTATATGTGATACGGCACCAGAGTTAAGTTAGGGTTTTTCAAAATGCTGACACGCCGAGCTCAAAAGGTTCGCCATCACTGCTCTAGTTCATGACTTATGCAAACTAAGGGAGAACTTAGGTCTGATGCAATTGTAACAGCCCTACATTGTGTTCAAGGACCAACAGCTTTGGCTGGCCGGTTTTGGGAAGTTAATGAAATGTAGTCTACTCATACACCTGAGAAAATACTTCTAAGTGTCACTCTTAAAAACCTTTAGGGAGCCCTAGCTGGTTTGGCTCAGTAGATAAAGCGTCAGCCTGTGGATTGAAGAGTCCCGACCTGTGGACTGAAGGGTCCCGAGTTCGATTTTAGTCAAGGGCACATGCCTGGGTTGCGGGGCTCGATCCCCAGTAGAGGGCATGCAGGAGGCAGCTGATCAATGATTCTCTCTCATCATTGATGTTTCTATCTCTCCCTCTCCCTTCCCCTGTGAAATAAATAAATGTGTATTTAAAAAAACACACACACCTTTAGGGTTTGTTTGTTTTTCATCTGATAAACTCTCAGGCTCACAAGATAGTAGGAATTTAGAAATGATCTACTTATTTCACTCAATATTTCATTGACTTGGGCACATATTTGGGCCTTCTAAGACACCCAGCTACTAAATATTGTCTAGATACAAGGAGGGGAGAAAGAAGCCCACCTCCACCTCCTCTTCCTGTGCATCTCCAGAGAATGGCCCTGCGGGCACTGCCTGATGGGAGCTTCAGGACTGGGCATCAGGAGTGAAGTGAGTCCAACTTCCTCTGCAGTGTCAGTGTCACTCACAGTCCCAACTTGCATGCACACGCACACGTGCACACACGTGCACACACCCCCCCATATCTTTGGTAAATGTGTAATGCCTGTTCTCCCCTCTGTCCTTCTTTGCCTGGATGTCTCTCGGGTTCTGGGAAGTCTGTCCTGGCTTCTGAAGCCAGGATCAGCTCCCTTCGCCTTTGCTCCGTTGCACCTTCCACACTTCCTTCCCCACACCTCAAGGAGTACAGGAACCGGTCTTACCTCATCTTTGTAGCCCCGGCCCTTAGCCTGAGGCCTAGCACTCTCTTACCACGGTAAATACTGATTAAGTGAATAGTCTCATTTTTGTAACTTCTCTCACTAGTGGCTCTTCAGGCAGGCTTCACCACCAGCCTCAGTATACAACTCTGTTCATTTTGGAAATGAATCCTTGCCAATACTTGCAGAACCCTTCACTGGTTTCCATCTTCTTTAGGACAAAATCTTGACTGCTCAGGTCCTCCCCATGAAGTGCCCACCCCATCCTATCCAGCGTTATCTCTCCCTGCTCTTAGACCCTAAACACAATCTGGGTAGTCTTTCTTCATTCCTTTTTCTATATCCGTGTTGTTCTTCATTCCTCCTTTGCCCATGTGTAACCTAGAAGGCCCCGTCCAGGTAAGGCCTTAGACCCTAAGTCTGTTCATTCTCAGCAGAGATCCAACTCAACGTACATCTCTATTTTGAAGCTCCCTTTTAAATATTCCAGCCCACACATCTCTTAATTGTATTCATATATATTTATATATATTACCATTTTTCATTATTCTATTTATATTGATTGAATACCCTACTGTCCCAGCACTGTGCTCTAACTGTGGGGATTCTAAGATGATCAGGACAGCGTTCTCTGTAGGTGCCCTCACTTCTGTGTCTTTAACGAGCTTGGTCCCAGGAGTAGCTTCCTGCTCTCAGTTCAGTGTCGTGTGAATCATCTTGCCTGATGTTTATATTAATCACTGTCATGAAGGTAGGACTTATTTCCTCAAAAAGCTCCATTTTTATAAAAATAATCATTCCTCCAGAGCCTGACACACTACCTTACACATAGAAAATAATACTTTCTGAAGAAATTATTTGGCTAAGGTAGTTAACGTACTTCTTCCCTGCCTCATAGACAAGGTTTTATAGTATAAAAAGGGTCCCATTATTTAGAAATCAGTAAGGATTGAAAGAAAAATGTCTGCTTTTTCGCAACGGGTTTGCAGCCAGAACACGGGGGTCGTGAAAGACTCATTTCAACACCGTTATTATCGGAGACCTAGATTCCGGCAATTCTGCCACTAATGGCATCAGATCTATAGATGTGGGGGGATCGACAAAAGAACCATGGAAAAATTTGACAAGGAGGAGGCTGCTGAGATGGGAAAGGGCAGCCTGGGTCTTAGGGAAACTGAAGGTTGAACGTGAGCGTGGTATCACATTGGTGGCTCCCTGTGGAAAATCGAGACCAGAAGGTATTATATGACCATCATTGATGCCCCAGGTCACAGAGACTTCATCCAAACCACGATTACAGGCTCCTCCCAGGCTGCCTGTGCCATCCTGATGGTTGCTGCACGTGCTGGTGAACTTGAAGCAGGCATCTCCAAGAATCGGGCACACCCGTGAGCAGGCCCTTCCGGCTTACACACTGAGTGTGAAACAGCTGTTGTTGGTGTCAACCAAGTGGGTTTCACTGAGCCACCCATAGGCAGAAAGGATATGAGGAAATTGTTCAAGAAGTCAGCATCCACATGAAGAAAATTGGCTACACCCCAGACACAGTAGCATTTGTCCTAATTTCTGGTTGGAATGGCGACAATATGCTGGAGCCAAGTGCTAACATGCCTTGGTTCAAGGGATGGAAAGTCACCCATAAAGACGGCAATGCCAGTGGGACCCACTGCTTAAAGCTCTGGATTGCATCCTGCCACCAACTCTGCATCTGCCCCAAATGAGTGGCGTGGGTACGGTCCCTGTGGGCCGCGTGGAGACTGGTGTTCTTAGTGGTAAAGTGAAGTCCAATGAAATGCACCATGAAGCTTTGAGTGGAGCTCTTCCTAGGGACAGTGTGGGCTTCAGTGTCAAGAACGTGTCTGTCAAAGATGTTGGTCATGGCGATGTGGCTCGTGAAAGCCAAAATGACCCACCAGCGGAAGCAGCTGACTTCACAGCTCAGGTGATTATCCTGAGCCATCCAGGCCAGATCAGTGCCAGATACACACCGGTGTGAATTGTCACACAGCTCGCCTCGCTTGAAAATGTGCTGAGCTGAAGGAGAGGAGTGATCGTCGTTCTGGGGAAAAGCTGGAAGATCGCCCTAAGTTTTTGAAATCTGGTGATATTGCCATCATCGATATGGTTCCTGGCCAGCCCGTGTGTGGTGAGAACTTCTCTGACTACCCTCCTCTGGGCCGTTCTGCTGTTCATGACATGAGACACACAGTTGCTGTGGGTGTCATCCAAGCAGTAGACAAGCAGGCAGCTGGAGCTGGCAAAGCTACGAAGTCTGCCCAGAAAGCTCAAAAGGCTAAATGAATGAACATTATCCCCAATACCTGCCACCCCGCTCTTAATCAGTGGTGGAAGAATGGTCTCAGAACTGTTTGTCTCAACTGGCCATTTAAGTTTAATAGTAAGAGGCTGGTTAATGAATACAATGCATCATAAAACCTTCAGAAGGAAAGAAGAGTGTTTTGTGGATAATATGGTGGGGGTTTTTGTGTGTTTTGTTGTGTGTGTGTGTGTGTGGCAGTTTTTTAAGTTATTTGTTTTTAAAACCGGTACTTTTTTAAAAAATCTATTGATTTTAGAGAGAGAGGAAGGGAGAGGGATGAAGAGATAGAAACATCAATGAGAAACATCAGTCGGCTGCCTCCTGCACTCCCCCTATTGGGGATGGAGCCCGAACCCTGGCATGTGCCTTGACCAGGAATCGAACCATTTGTGACCTCATGGTTCATAGGTCGACACTCAACCACTGAGCCACGCTGGCTGGGCTAAAATCAGCACATTTTAATGGAAACAACTTGGCCAAGAATCTGTCACATACTTTTGAAACCCATTAAAACCAAGTTTCATGAGGAGGAAAAAAAGGAAAGAAAAATGTCTGATACAACTATTTAAACAATGTCTGGTAAGTTTGAGTTCTCAGGGTAAAATCCACAATTAGGGTAGCTCACCTACACAAATTGACAATTCGATTAATGATTGTTTATCTATAGAAAAATAAAGCCAAGAGGATGAGAGGGTGACACCTCTTAAAATTCTTCTGCAAGCAATTGAAACGATACATTTTCTTGTAAGATTCAGGACAGATCACCTATTTGTTGGGCAAGGAGTTAATACTCAGGTTTGGCTGCAGGAGGCCTGACTATATTCTGGGAACTCACACTTAGCATTAGGTCATAAAGGTATTTTTGCACTTTTTTTTTCCTACTCTGTGGCCTGAATGTTGAAGTGAGGAATACAGTGAGGAGCATTTTGAGTTTTTAAATAGTTAAATTTATGTGACTTTGGTTTTGTCCTTTCCCTTCGTATGTAAACACCTGGGTGTTATGGAAGTAAGGGCAAAGGTGGTCATAGGGGAATCTAATATTATCGGTGTTCCAAAATATTAATGATAACCTCTGCCACCATTAGAAGAAATGGTGGCAGTTACTTATTGTCGGTTCCTTTACGAGAGAAGTGAGATAAAACGAAAGGCATTCATTGTTTCTCTCCTTTTGACTTCAGTAGGCGACAGAAGTAGAAGATAAACTAGCAAAAAAGTGTCATTCTAATCTCCCACAAAGGTTAATGAAGAAAGTGTTCCCAGAGGTAGATGTTAAATATTAAAGTGCACATCTGGTCTTGGGGCAGGCTTGAGCTGTTGGAGTTTTACAGGGTCTACAGCAGGGGTCCTCAAACTTTTTAAACAGGGGGCCAGTTCACTGTCCCTCAGACCGTTGGAGGGCCGGACTATAGTTTTTAAAAAAACTATGAACAAATTCCTATGCACACTGCACATATCTTATTTTGAAGTAAAAAAACAAAACGGGAACAAATACAATATTTGTATTTGCATGTGGCCCACGGGCCGTAGTTTGAGGACCCCTGGTCTACAGGATGGGGCTGGACGACGTGCTGTCCAGTGGATGGAAAGAGTCATCGAGTGTTCACTGTGGGCTCTACATTTTTCTCCTCTATTCATGAACTATTCTTTCCAAGGCAAAGGTAAATTCCATGTCAGCCAAAGCCTGCATTAAAACAAATCCTAAATCAGTGTCTTTTTTTTTTCATTTCTGAGCTTGGCTAAAGTCATATTTATAACACTTTTTAGCTTGATTGAGGAATAATTGACAAATACTGCTTCTATTTAGAGGGTACGACAATATCCATTGTGGAATGAGGACTAAGATCAAGATCATTAACACATCACCGCACAGAGTTAACTTTCTTGTCTGTGTGGCGAGAATGCATAAGCTCTACCCTCAGCACCTTTCAAGTAACAATACTTTATTATCAACCATAGTCACCACGCTGTACATTAAATCCTCAGAATTTATCACTGAAAATGTGTGCCCTTTGACCTACATCCCCCCCATCCCCTGCAGTGTCATCATTTTGTAGCAAGGCCAACCATTCATTGCCCTGACCACCAAAGCCAGCTTTCTCCTTGTAAATCCACTTCCTATTCCTATAGTTGGGGAAACCTATTAGTTGCTCCCTCGCTGCCCTAAATATTGCCTGCCTCCCCCAGGGGCCCCAGGCTCCAACTTTTAACAAGCCTCAGAACAAAGCCCCATGCGAAGGGGAGGTTCAGCGGGGCTCTGGGAAGAAGCTCCCCCCTGCCCGTGGGCCCCGGTTCCCGGCTCCATTGTGGATTAAAGTGACAGGGAGCATCTTTTACTGTCACACAAAAACCCAGAGCCTTCGTATTATCCTTGGTCCCCCGACTAGGGTTATAATAGGGTTCCGCCACAATTCCTCCAATTTTTGTTTCTCTCAAATAAAAATTTGCTGGTGCAACCACTCTCGCTGGGTGGGAGGCTAACTTTGTTTCTGATTGTCTTATTTCGACCCACGGTGAAGTTATATTGCGCCGCTGGGCTTTTTTCCTTTTCTCTTTTCCGTCCGGCCGGGGCTGTCTCTGTTCCACAGAGCACACTTGTCACTTCTTCTGTCACCGTTAGTTAAAAGTAATTGTGATTGCAAACCCCCCTCCATGCCAGGATCGTTTTCTTTCATGGTGAAACCCACCAAGCATTCATTTTAGTCGCGCGGAAACTAGGGAGCTTACAGGATCAAACCCTTTTTATTCTAGACCAACAGCACCCGCGGCAACGCGTTAACTAGCAGGAGTTGTTAATTACATCTCTAATTACATCTTCGTGGCTTCCGAATTTTAAAAGCAAGAAAATTAATCACTGCGTGTGTCTCCTCCAGTAAAAAGTGGCAGGAGCGTATCTTCTAAATTCTGTTCCCGTCGCTTATAATCAAATACTTGCATTTTCCTCTAGTCTTCCTTTCCTCCCTTTGTGAATGGAGCCATTCCTTAAGTTCAAAGAGCCCTTCTCGTCACAGCAGGGTGAGTGTTTGCCCATAAAACAAAGGCTTTACAAACATAAATCCTGTAAATATAAGTCTGGGTGAGATCGTCCTGAAGATATTTCAGTCGTTGATATCACTTAGGAGAGAAAAAAAAACGAGTGAAGGCTAATTAAAAGTAGAGTCCTAGGACATGCCAACTTGTATTTTCTCATTTAATTTTCATAATAAACCTATGAGGAGAAACTATATCTCTATAGTGGAGGAAAGAAGTTCAGAAAGGATCAGTAATTTTCCCAAAAGCATATAGCCCCTCAAGCACCAGAAAGAAAACAGGATTTGCGATAGAGAGGTGGGAAAAGTAACTCACCATATTCATCCTCAATTGTGAAGTGGGTATCAGGAGGCAGTGGACAGAAAGCTGAGGCTATCTTCTTAAAAACTCACTCCTGCCTGGCTGGCGTGGCTCCGTGGTTGAGCATCGACCTGTAAACCGGAAGATCACAGTTCGATTCCTGGTCAGGGCACATGCCCGGATTGTGGGCTCAATCCCCAGTGTAGGGTGTGCAGGAGGCAGCCAATCACTGATTCCTCTCTCTCTCTCTCTCTGTCTGTCTCTCTCTCTCTCTCTCTCTCTCTCTCTCTGTGTGTGTGTGTGTCTCCATCCTTCCTCTCTGAAATCAATAAAAATAAACAATAAAAATAAACTCTCTCCTGGCTTCTGGAATATTTTCTTGCCATAGTTAGAAAATGTGGCATCTACCACTCTATTCTTACCTAAACATTCATTACCAAGGGAGCTAAACTACCTGATACAGGACTGCACCCAATATGTGTCAGACCTAGACATCTGGAAGCACATTAGAACAGGGGTCCTCAAACTATGGCCCGCGGGCCACATGCAAATACAAATATTGTATTTGTTCCCGTTTTGTTTTTTTACGTCAAAATAAGATATGTGCAGTGTGCATAGGAATTTGTTCATAGTTTTTTTTTTAAACTATAGTCCGGCCCTCCAACGGTCCGAGGGACAGTGAACTGGCCCCCTGTTTAAAAAGTTTGAGGACCCCTGCATTAGAATCTCTGGGAGAGGGGTCGGGGGACTTTCTAAAGATCCCAACTCAGACCAATGAAATGAGAATTTCTGTGCCCTATCCCAGGCCCAGCAAGGCAACGTGAGACACTCCGGGAGGTGATTAGAGACTCACCCTTCACTTTCTTTGAGTTCCATTCCTTTTGGGTTATTTTATATTTCAGTTCATTCCTCCAAGTGCCCTTTAGGAACCTTTCTTTGAGGGGAATTTTGTTTTCTTTGTTTTGCAGCCTTTCCCCCAAACCTCCTGGACAGTTCCTATCAGGTTGCGTGGCAAATGAAAGATTTACGGCTGCGTCTTCTGTAGGTGCAGAGTGTATTCTCAAGGCCTTGTGTATTCCTCCAGTGAAAACGAATATCCCATCTGAAGTTTCTCTCTGGCTCAACTTCTCCGTCAGCAATAGGCAAACACAGGCTCTCTTCCTCTCTCTCCCCAGCACATGCACACACAATGTGGGTACCAACTCAGCAAATTTTAGTCTGAGTTTCAACCACTCGGCTTATGAAAAGTTGACATCTCCCCCTAGTTAATGGAAAGAACCGAAGCACACATTGGGATAATTTCAACAGAGCTCCCTCTGTCAGCCCACCCCTCTTCGTCTAGAATCGCTCAGACCAGAGTAGACCAAAGCAGATTCTTTTGCTTTTTGCTATCAGTAACTGGAAGGCCGCCTGGCTCAGGAGGATCTGTGTTGAGAACTTGCACATAGAACCAGGTAGTGGACTCCATGAGCATTCATACAGTGGCTGGGACAGAATGCAAACCTCAGAGGAAAGAATGCCTTTACTTACGCTTTGTTACCACTGTTAGCTTATCCCAGCACATAGATTGCTTTTGCTTCATGTAGAATATGCTCCTGGATACTTGTCCCAATGCTCAAGGAAGGGTATTCATGCATGACAAAGACAAAATGTGCACGTTGGTGTGTGAATCCTGATTCGGCTACCTACTTGGGTGTGACCACATTGGGTTGGATATTTCATCTCTGGGATCCTCATTGTCTTCATTTGAAAAATGAGAATCTTCTTCGTAGAGCTGATAGAATTACTAAGGTAGATCAGCCATTTTCAAACTTTTTGGTCCTACAACCTCTCAATTGAGAACACCATGGGTTATATTTACCACGGTTTACCACATTTGAAATTAAAACTGAGAAAATTATATCTATTCATTTAGATAACAACCAATACTGTTAACATTTTTTTTTAATGAGAACTATTTTCCAACACAAAAGAATTAGAATAATGGTATTGTTTTATAGTTTTGCAAATCTCTTCAGTGTCTGGATTTCCAGAAGACAGCTGGATTCCCAAATATGCTTCTGAATTCGGTCTGGGGTACTGTGTAGTCCAGGCTGAGGTGCATGGAGAAAATCCGGCCTCAATTAGATATGTAGTTGGAAAGGGAGGGGTATTTTAATAGCCTTACCAGTTAATTGTGGATATTCTTGGATTCAACACTAAAACTCGGTATGTGGTATTGTCTTAAAGGTTAGTGGTAATGGGCAGCCGGAAGCACGTGTGTGAACCTTACGTGCTCCGTTACATTCAAATCCCTGGGTCTGTTCGTACTTTGAATGACTCTTTTAGCCAAGCAAAATTTTAAAAACAGCATACACTCATCATTTAGAAAATATTGGTTCACTAAATTAAACCTTCTAAAAGTTGACTCATTTCATAAAACCATAGCACAACAATTAGTTGTTCATCTCATGAAGTGAGAGAATGTCAAGCTCAGGGTGGCAGATACGTTTTCCAAAATTCTAGTTTTTGCTTGAAAGCCCAACTTTTGTCATTGGCAACAAATATTGCCACTTGTTTTCATCAAAGGGGTAGGCTCACTTCATTCATGTAAATAACATCTGCCAGATACTCAAGTTTGAGTAGCCACCGCTTGTCTAAAGCTGTTCTTTCAAGTAAAAAGGGCGTTCGAAGGAAAACGAGGCCAGTTGGGTTTACAACTCCAGCGATCCCCAGTGCTTTTCCTCGAAGCAGCCATCCTACGTGCAGCAGAAATATGCATCCTTCTCCTTTCATCGCAGGATGTCGACAAGTCAAGATGTAATAGAATTAATATTGTTGCTCCTTCATCAGGGACATCCTTAAGCGGAACTGGCTTTCCCCCCTTTACTCTGAGCGTGTGGAAATGGAGGATAAAATGACCTTGGGACAGTTTGGTGCCACTGATTTGATTTAATACTAAGACACCGGGAAGTTTTAGCCTCCAGGCACCTTGACAGCTTACACCTTCTGCAATGTAAATGTCAAGGCAAGTGGTAGTATTCTGAAGATAGTGTTGACCTCACCCGCTCCCAGCAGTCTACAGACCACAACGTGAGAACCACTGGGGTCCAGTGGAAACGGTGTAATATATTGCCAGCCCCGAGAAGTTAGCTTTCTCTTCGTTGTTCGTGGCTTGTGGACTTGGTGACTGGCTGGGCTCAGAAGCCTGGCCTTTGGGAGATTTATAATTTGATAAAATCCCACTGGAATTCCTCCCTAGCTCACCGGAGCCCAGTAGGCTTTTCTCCCCCTTGGTTGTTCCCTTGAAGCTGAAAACCAGTCTTGTTTTGTGTTAACTTCACTGCTGGCCGCTGTGTGGGAAAACCCCTGTAATCCTTGCTTTTTTTGTATGGTGTGGAGCTAATAAAAATATTTTTATGATAATTTCCTAATCTTTTATATCAGGGGGTCTTCCTGCTGATCTGAGAGGCTCTTCAGTGGTCTGTGTATGGGCGTTGGGCTCAGAGCCCTTGAAATGTTACAGAATTTCCTGTTGTTTCCGGGGGGTGAGGGAGCGGGGAGAAGAAGGTGGGTTGCTGGGAAGAATGAATAGCTTCAGTCAGACTCTTACTAAAGAGAGTCGGTGACCTCACCCTCGCAAAAGCAAACATGAACAAATGACAGTTTCAGACATTTTTGTGGGCTGGCATCTCCCCACCCATGATGCATTTGCAAACACTTCTTTTTGGAAAGAATTTTGCAAGTCCCCTCCCTGGCTTTGCCCATCTTTGCTCTCCGTCCCCCTGGCATTTCTTCAAGGCCCACATCCCTGAGCCCTTGCTTCCGTGTCTCTTGGTGTCCTCTTTCCCTAGTTAAAAAAAATGCAAGCCAGCAGGGACCTCGCATCTCATTTATTTCATCTTCCAAAATGCAAAGTTAGAGTGTGGAGCCCTTGAGACGCAACCTCGGGGGCATTTCAGGCCAGAGGATATACTCAGCGAAATCCGTGGGTTCCCTGGTGAGCTGGTGAGATGTGCAAACTCGGAACATTTATTTATGCCTCCGTGGCGGCAAGATGTGCTTTTCTCCCACCCGTGCTGCAGGCGGCTCTTGGGAAGCCAAGTGCTGTCATGAAAACAGCAGGACATCCTGCTTCCTTCCAACAGTAGCGTGCGGCGCCCCGTCCTGCACCCCATGGGAGTTGGGTGGTGACCACCACTGGCTGCCGGGAGCAGAGGAGGCTTCTGCAGCGCGATTTTGCACATTCTGGAACCCCGGCTCCTCGGGTGGGCGCAGAGGGGGTGGTGATGAGGTGCTGCCCTGGTGGCAGAGAATGCCCCTGGTGGTGCTGGCATGTCTACGGGCCAGAAAGCCGGCTGCAGTGCCGAGCGTGGGAATCAGACAGTGCGCTTTACAGATAGTGGTCTGATGAAAACCATGTGGGGGGTCCCCAGCTCCAGACCATCTTTTAAGAGTTCTGTCCGTGTGGGGTTTAATTCAGTAGCTTCACAGTTTTTTTAAAAAAGCTTTGGCTCATCTAATGCTCATCGACTGCTACACACACAGCAGTTGGAAAGCTCCCGTATCCCTGTCCTTCCCGGGAAGCAGATACTACCCCAGTGCACAGGGAGCATTGACCGGATTAGGAAGAGGCAGGAGAATCGCTCAGGAGCACACTAATGAGGTGGTGTAGGGACCAATCACAGCCAGTCTGTTCTACTCAAGGATATGTCCCGCTTGCTGGGTTGCATTATTTTCAAACTTTGCTTTCTGGACATTTGAATTACTGACATAGGCAATCTCATCTCCTGCATCACTGGCATCTCATCCTATATAATAAAAGGCTAATATGCAAATTGATGGTGGAATGACCGGTTGCTATGATGCACACTGACCACCAGGGACGGTGGCGGGAGCCTCACCTGCCTCCCCAGCAGCGCTAAGGATGTCCAACTGCCAGCTTAGGCCCAATCCCTGCTGTCAGTTAGACATTCCCCTGAGGGCTCCTGCACTGCAAGAGGGCGCAGGCCGGGCTGAAGGACCCTCCCGAGTGCACAAATTTTGTGCACCGGGCCTCTAGTAAACAATAAAGCTTTCACTCACACTACAGTTTCCTGTGTACCCCAGTCCTCTGTCTTTAGGACAGTGATGGCGAACCTTTTGAGCTCGGCATGTCAGCATTTTGAAAAACCCTAACTTAACTCTGGTGCCATGTCACATATGGAAATTTTTTGATATTTGCAACCACAGTGAAACAAAGACTTATATTTTTGATATTTATTTTATATATTTAAATGCCATTTAACAAAGAAAAATCAACCAAAAAAATGAGTTCGCGTGTCACCTCTGACACGCGTGTCATAGGTTCGCCATCACTGCTTTAGGATGTCAGACCTCCACAATGGTTTATGTCTGTCCCTCTGCAGCAGGTGAGGAAATCAAGACCTAAAAGCCTTTGAGTTGCCCAAACTACTGAGTAATAGTGCAGGTGATGTGAGCAGCTGTGGTGTCCCAAGCCAGGTGCACGAGTCCAAGAGCGTGGCTTCCCCCTCTTTGGAAAGTGCCCTTCACGCTGTCGGGGACGGTAAATGCCGGAGCGTGTGCTATTGGACCCGCTCACTCCTCCTCAAGGACTGAATCTGGTCAAAATCTCCTCTGGGAAAATGCCACTGATCCGTGGGAGAGGAAGGTACGGGGAATCTTGGCTCTGCTTCCCGACCAGATGGCTTGGATTATTGCATGATAAAATGTGCGGCTTCACGTGTCTGTGCCTCTCGCCACTACCGTGCCCTTTCTGTTTTTAAGGAAAGAAGGATTGTCCAAATGTGGAAGATGCAAGCAGGCATTTTACTGCAATGTGGAGTGTCAGGTAGGTACTGGGCCAACTGGCAGGGAGGGCCTTATTTCCGTAAAAATCGGGACCCCCAACATCCTTCTCTGGCTTGTCACGGCTCCCCCAACCCCCTCCTGTAGCCAGAGCTGGAAAGCCTCGTTGTGGTGTAGGATGTGGCTGGATACCCCTGTGTGCTGGCCCAGGACCCAGACAGTAACATTTGGGCGCCATTTATAGGACCAGGAAAAAGGAGCAGGAGGAGACTTGGGAAAGACACAAGGAGAGCCATGTGGGGCACAGGCAGGTGTGTTCCAAGGTTGACAGTTTGCCCCCAAGACCACCAGCAGCAGATGGAACATGCAGAGATGACAGGTGACAAATCCTAAAGTGCTGTCTTTAAAATGTTTGCATCCCTTGGGCTGTAACAGGCCACACCCAGCCTGATTCCAGCTAGACTCAGGTGAGCCCCTGGCATCATGGCCTTTGTACAGCTGGAGGGTGGCTGCTCCGAACTTGTACCGGGACAGGGGCTGGGTGGGTTCAGGAGGCTGGCTGTGTGCAGACCACGGGCATCTGGTTTGATGGAGAAGTCTCAAGGGACCTGTCACTCGGGAATGGGAAGCTTGAGGAGCTTGGAGAAAGTCTTGCAGGGTGGGGGTTAGGCGGGGAGAGACAGAGTGAGAAAAACATCGATGTGAGAGAGACACATCCATTGGTTGCCTTCGACACACCCCGATCAGGGCTGGGGATCGAACCTGCAACCACGGTACATGCCCTTGACTGGAATCGAACAGAGGACCCTTCAGTTCACAGGCTGACGCTCAATCCACTGAGCCAAACTGGCTAGGGCTCCCCAGTCTATTTTTTAGATGGAAACCTATAAAACACACCCTGGGACATGCTGATGCTCTTAAACAGCAGCTCCAACTGATGGAGTGACCTGTTGTCATTCACATCCCACCCCCCACCCCCCCATCTACTTCTAATTGCCCACGACTTCATTTGTTTCCTTCTCCTCTCCCTGTGCAGCTGGCCTCTGAATGTCCCCAAAGAGCATTATTTAGCCATGGGAGAGGTTGCTAAGCCCTTATGTCATCTGACCGAGGCGCTCCAGCCACAGTGGGCCCTTGCCAGAATGAGGCCCAGGCTGTGCCATTGGCCAGGGCGTGTCTCCCTTGGCAGCCGAGGCCACATGCACAGTCCACCTCTCTGCGTCTCCAGGGCAGGCTTCCGGAGGCTGCCCGCCTGTGCGACAGTGAGACTGTACATGGGCCTGTGGTTGAGTTTTCGGGGAGTGGGCCTTCTCTTGAAGAGGAGAGACCATATTTTCCCCCACCAATTGTGGAGAGAATATTCCGTGGTTAGATGGCTGTGGCGTTGGAGACGTCGGTGAGCCCTGGGGCTTCTATGATGTGACCCAGGCCTGATAAGTTAGCTGTTTCTATATTTAACTTAAACATGTCTAGAAAAAAATAACTCATTACATTCTGGGTCTCTAGAGAAGCAGGTAGTAAATCCCATACAATTCAGGGAATACAACCCGGACTAGCAGGAGCCCGGGATCCCAGCTCTGCAACTTACTAGCTCTGTGAACTTGGCAATTCCAGGGACAGCCCTCCATCTCAGTTTCTTCAAATGTAAACAGGGACAGCAGTGCCCATTGTAGTGAATTGTCCGGGCCGAGTGACAGATATGAAATCTATCTAAACCGACACTGTGTACAGGGGTGAGGGCTTATGAAAAAATAATGTTACAATAATTCAGGCGGAACTAAAGCTCAGGCTTATGCTAAGAATAACTCATACAGTATGCTTTAGATTTAAGGGGCTTGTTTTATTTTTTTTTAACCTAAGAGAATGGATGGATTCTGAGACCTTGAGACCACTAATGGTGTGCATCGTGTGAGTGATGCTTATTACAAAACGAGTCTTCACTTCTCTGATTCTCTGTGAACTCAGCATTAATAGAGAACATTGGGAAGTGTGAGGTGTAATAGAGAACATCGGGAAGTGTGAGGTGCTGAGTCAACTCTGGGTGTCTTAAGCATAAGCTACCTCCCCCCTCCCCCCATCAACCTCACTAGGTGGCATTATTTTAATGAATCATTATGGTCCATGTTGGGGTTTTAAGGTGGCTCTGCGAGGTTCCCCTGCCTTCAGGACCTAGTCTCCCAGATTTGCAGATTCAGAACCCCATTTGTGAGCACACAGTAAGGGGTGCCCTCTCCTGGGAGGTTCACATTAACCAAACACAGCAACCCGAGTGCCTGTTTATTACTCCACCACAGGCAGCTGACGGTCGATGCATTCTCTTCCTGTAGTCACATTGTACAGCTGGTTAAATCCTGAAGAGCTTGCCTGGGGAGCAAGGAACCCCTGGATGGAGGATGCAGTCCTATGATTTTAAGTCGTGTTCGAAGGCCTTAGGCCTAGGCAGCTTGCTGAGTTCAGCCTCGCGATATGTGCAATGTGTGGAGTGTTCCCTGCTGCTTGCCCAGTTCCTGGGCCGTGCACCCTCAGCCTGGGGAGCACTTCTACAGGTCAGTTTTCCTGTGCGTTTGTTAAGAATCTAGGGGCCAGAGGGCCCTTCTCGATGACCAGTGATAACACCGCTCCCGGAGCCCCTGGTTTCCAGAGGTGACAGGCTGGATCCTCCTCTGGTTGAAGGCGGAGGCTGACGGCCATGGTTTCCCATCCCTTAGTTCTGAAGAGCTAAGTCGGTGCAGGGCAGAGCGTTACAATGAGACAGAGTGGTCCTAGGGATTTAACAACAGTAAGTGCAAGGGCGTCCTGCGTCCTTAGGGAGGAATCTGAGGCATTTGCTCCGGGTGAAAACGTCCTCAGGATTCCGCCTGCGGGAATGTTTGGATGGGATCCACCTGGAGGCTCTGGTGCAGGAATCAAGGTGGCACAAAACAGGAGCAGGATGAGGAAGGTAATGGAGTGATTCGCTGCCTGAGGAAGCCTCGCCCTCCCTGGGCCTCCTTCACAGGTGGACCCCACCCACCTGCAGGCCTCAGGGGGCCACCACCACACAACAGAGGGTGAGGTTGGAATGAAGGCGATCAGGTTCAGCCCGAGTAGCTAAAACAACGCCCATACTGGTTGAGTGACCTGCCTAATGTCACGCAGTGCATACCAAGGGCTAGAGGAGGCCTGTCACCACTTTCCGACACTGTGTGCGGGAATGCTGAGGGCCCCCTAGGGGAAAAGGCGCCAGGGGAACGTGTTACAGAAGCAGAAGTGGACTTTCATGGACGGGTTCATTCTCCCCAGACCCTTCTCTGTAACCTCAGCGTGTTAGGATTTTGCTGTATTTTCTACAGTTTGGCTACATCCTATCCCATTGACTTTCTCCTCCTCCTTCACTTGACTCAGTGTGATCCTGCCAGAGGAAAGATTTTAATTGACGATGCATGAAAGGGTAATGGGGGGGAATACAAAAAAAACAGAAACTGCTTTTAGGTTAGGCCTGTGTTGTAACCTGTGTGTTTTCATGAACGATATTTATTTTTGTAAATATGCCTAGAAAGCTCAGTGTATTCTTCCCTCACTCAGACTCCATTAAACGGCACCATGATGTGTTTAAGAGAATCACTTTAGAAAGTCGGTGGTTTTAGAGGAATCATTGAGGAGTAGAACTTTCTAGGGTGTTATTTCTTAACATTAACAAGCAGAACAAAAACTGTTTGTGTGGTGTACATGGAGGTGATGGGGTTATGAGTGCTTTTGAAAGTAGGAAGGGGCATGCCCTGGCCTGGATAAAAAATTTTTAAAAAGCACATGTGAGAAGCATGTGGCTAAAGATGTGAGAAAGTCCTTGATTTTTATCAACTGCAAAAAACCCTGAAGTGTAGAAAATGCCTCCGACATGCTCCCAGGACCTGTCGTGGTTCTGGGTGATTAGTGAATGGGCCGGAGTCACGGCTTCTATCTTGGTTACATTCCCTTTGTTCTCGCAGACATAGGAAGCATTGTAAACTGAGCCACTTACTTTTAAGTAATATTTAGAAATCTTTTCTACATGTTTTACACGGGAAGAATCTGTGTATGTGTGGCCGAGTGCATCCCTACAATCACTCTTTTACGGGGGATACAGAACAGAGCATGTGTCCTCGGGGTGGGGGTTCAGCAGCGTCGGTCACCTCCCCGTGAGATGGTCCTGCTTCCGTTTGCTCCCCCTTCCTCTCGAAGGTAATGGAAAGTGTGTGACATTTTCTCACTAGTCCACATTGTAGGAAAGCCCATATATGTGTGTACAAGCGGCCCGTGTCTGTTTTGAAGGCGCCATGAGAACTAGAGAGACACCAAATGCAAGCGTTATTGAGGGGGGCACTTGGCAATAGAAACCGGGTCTCCTGAGCCAGGAAGACAGTGTATCCTTTGCTCTGCAGAAAACTGGCTGACTTAGCAGTCACTCTTCCAGGCTTGGAAAGGCTGGTGCACCGTGAGACAGTTTAGCAGCTCTTTCTGCCTCTTGAAGCACTTTTGTCCATGCACAAAAAGGTAAGTCGTGCAGAGCAAGTGGTGTGTTGGCTCAAAATGCAAGAGAAGTTTAAAGGGTACAAAACGAGTCCATGTCTTACTTTTATGTGGATTGACTTGTTTGAGTTGATTGCACAAATAATCTGTGCTTACTGTAGAAAACTCAGAAAGTCCAATCTGAATGATCAGGAGGAGTATCTGTAATCTTACTTTTCCAGAGAAAATCACTAGTGATGCTTTGGTATACATCTTTTGGAATCCTTCCTGTGCATTTATTTTTACTGTATATTATTTTTTTCTGGAAAATGGGATCCGAGTTTACATAAAAACGTTTATAAAGATTGCAATCAGGGCAGGAGTAATAGCTTGAATTTAGAAGGAAAAAAATAGGATAAACAGTTTTAGAGAAACTGACAAAAAATGTTTTAAAAAAACACAAAGGGTTGCAAAGCCACTCTGTGTACAAAGAAGCTGCTAATACAACAATAAATAAATAAATAAATAAATAAATAAATAAATAAATAAAAGGCTAGCCTAATTTTCCCCCAGTTTTGTTCAGTCTGATTGTTTATAATACCGTATGTGCAAAACTAGGGCAACTTGCCTCTGTCAGGTTCTCTAAGATAATGTCATCATCACCTTTCTACAGAAAGTGAAAACATTATGATTCTGATTAATTTCCCTTGATGAAACTTACGTGATTCTGCACTTCCTCGAAGCGATCCATCTCTCTGACTTAACTGCTGGGTGGGACAGTATCACGTTACGGGTGCTCTTGTTCTGATAAAGGCATAAACTACGTAAAGTCAAAGACTTCCTCTCCCATCCCTGCTTCTAGGGTCAGTTGTAGAGCTCATTGAATGAATGAGTGAATGAATGAATGAACGAACCCATAAATGAACAGTTACCCTGCTGTGAGGGCACTGTGTGCCAGGCACTGTCCTAAGTGCTTCCTGTGGATGAGCTGATTGGACCCTCACACGTCCCTTTCTGGTGACATGAATGCCTGATTATCCTGGGAAGGTCCTACATTTCTTGGGAGGCCTCAAGCTTTGTCCCTGATTAGCACTGTTGGAAGGTGTAAAATCGTAGACTCAGACTTCTGGACCTGCTAAGTAACTTAAGGATCATGTTATTTATGGCCAAGGCTACGGACGCAAAGGGATTAAGAGGCCTGTCTGGCGTCATATCGCTGCTTCGCTGTAGAGCGGGCATAAGAATGCAGGTTTCAGTCCGGCCGTGTGGCTCAGTGGTTGAGCATCAACCTATGAACCAGGAGATCACAGTTTGCTTCTTGGTCAGGGGCACATGCCCAGGTTGCGGGCTTGATCCCAGTAGGGGGGATGCAGGAGGCAGCCGATCTTTGATTCTCTCTCATCATTGCTGTTTCTATCTCCCTCTCCCTTCCTCTCTGAAATCAATAAAATTACATTAAAAAAAAAAAGAATTTAGGTTTCCCGACCCCCCAACCAGCGTCCGACCTGACAGCACTCTGCCCTCCTCCTCCCAGAGCGCGCCTTGTGGGTAGGCTCCCTTCCCTTTGAGGGCACTTACATCAGTAAATGTCAACATCGCGTGCTATTTACATTCACATTCATTTTGTACCAAGCATATGAATAAATAATGAACAAATCATATGAAGAAACGTCAATATTAAACTTCTTTCTCCCAGGAGCTTGTTGTGGTTAAACAGCAGAGACACCGTTGACAGTTCAGAAAACCAGTCTCTCACAGGCCCTGCGGAGGCCTCTTGTTCGAGTTCCTGGGCTCATAGCGGACCTTGTTCCCAGTTGTCAATCACTGTCCCTGGTAGATGTTCCCATCAGCATCCCCAGGCCTGGAGCCCTCCTTGCCTCTCTCTGTTTTGCTTTGCGTCTGGGAAGGGCGCTGGCTTGCCTGCAGGGAGCTGGATCCACCTGCCCCTACCTCGCGGCACCACGCTCTTATTTTAGGCTTCGGCTAAAAGCAGATCCTCCTCTCCCTCGTGTAGACCTTGCCATTTCTTCCTCTCCCCGCTCTCAGTTATATTGGGCACGGCGTCATTTAACTCTGCAGAACATCCTGGCACAGCACTGGAGCCAGGGTCTGTGCCACACACAGCGTTCAGTCACTAAGTAACACCGTGTCCTTCCTCCTTGGAACGGGGTGGAGAGAAGGAGGAGACGGGGGAGAGGGAGTCATCTTCATTCGTTCGGCAACTTTATTGAGAGCCTCGTAAAAGTCAGGCACTGTTCTAAGCTCTGGGGTTATAGGTGGGAACAAAACAGACGAAGTTCCTTTGTTGTAATGGGTGGGGGAACACTAAGCCAGAAACCTAATGAATGTGTAATATATCAGGTGGTGAGAGGTACTAAGGAGAAACATAAAGATGCAGGGTATCTATCCATGGCAGGTGACCTGAAAAGGCGATTGGAGCAGAGACATGGAGGAACGAGGGAGGGGTGTTATGGGTATTTAGGAGAAAGTTCCAGCCAGGAAATACAGCAGGTTTGTTCAGGGACAAGAAGAGTCCGCGGCCCTCATGGTCAGGAGGCAGGGGGAGTGCCTCCTCCCTTCATGTGTGTCCTCACAGGTCACCCGAGGCTTTGCCTTTTGCTCTGGGAGGAGAAGCCAGCAGGAGGCTCTGAGCAGGGAGGTGGCAGGATTGGATTTGGTTTAACAGGCTGATGACTCTGGCTGCCCTGTGGGTCACAGGCGGTGGGGGTCGGCAGAGCCAGGCATCCCGGTGGAAGGGGTCAGAGGCGTCGAAGGCAAGGGCAGTCATCACCGTGAGAGGCGTCAGGGCTGCAGCGGGCTGGAAGGGGGTAGTAAGGGTTCCAGACGTACTCTGAAGGCACAGGTGACGGACTTGCCCGAGGGTGGTGTGCATGTGAGGGAGACAAGGAGGGCTCCAGGCTTCTGGCCTGAGCATCTGAAAGAACGGACTGCCGTGTCCTGAGGAGGAAAGGCTGAGGGAAGAACAGACAGCACCCAGTGCCACTGAGGAGAGTGTCTGGCCACTCCATCAGTATCAAGGTGCTCTGACATTTCCCAAATATAAAATGATCCCCTTCACCCCACCAAGCCAAGCCTTCACCCCATTTTTTTCTTTCTGTCTCTCTCTCTCTCTCTCCCCCCCCCGCCCCACCCCCCCACTGCCAGTGGCCAGTAGGTGCTCCACGCTGTCACACCTGTTTTTTCTTCCAAGTCGGCCATGACCTCCATGGTGTCTGGTCAGTTCTCGGCCATCCCTCACTAGCCCCGTGTCACCAGCTGTCACATCCACTTCCTCCTCACTCCTTACCCTCTTCTGTGGTCCCACAGCACCTCGTGTCCTGTCCCCCTTCCTCTTCCTGGACTCCATGGCATCACCCCCCTTCCCGTACTGAGCGCGTCTCCTTCACCCTCAACCTAAGACGTGGGAGAGACAGGAGTACAGTCTTCCCATTTCCTTCGCTGAATCTGCAGGAAGCCTTATGTCTAAATATTCCCGGCAGGTGCATTGCCACCTCCCTGAGGCCCCCGGTGAAGCCCTCACGTGCATTTTGTTGTCACCTGTCAGAGGGGACAGGACAGGTTGTTGTGTGTGCCAGCCGGTTATGTGCCCCAACGTGAGACCAGGGCTGCAAGGCGGCAGGGCCAGGTCAGGGGCTCAGACCCAGAGCGCTCACCCCTGCGCCGTGACCACTGCCACCGAAGATCACAGTCTGTGATCAGAGAGGGAAAGGCGCGTGTGGGGCCTGGAGTAATGAGAGGCTGCAGAAAGACGCGAGACGCTCATGAAGAGGCACAAAGCCATGTTCCCATCCTGACAGCCCTGGCCAGGCCCGAGTCGGGGTTATGGGACCGTATGCACCTTAAAGGATGTTTTCATCTCTGGCTGTTGTGAGCATCGTGGTGTTTTCCAAAAGGAAACACGTTTCCCTTGACCTTAGCCAGGAGGACTTGTTGCATCCTCCCCTCTCGAACTTCATTCCAGTACGTGTGCGTTTAATCCTATTTTTTCACCTTCCCAGAAAGAAGATTGGCCCATGCACAAGCTGGAATGTTCTCCCATGGTTATTTTTGGGGAAAACTGGAACCCCTCCGAGACCGTAAGGCTCACTGCGAGGATTCTGGTCAAACAGGTGAGGACACGGGATAATGCTTAAGTGCGTTTCATTTAATTGTTTTCTTAAAGGTCAGAGAGAGGAGGAACTGACCTGTGTGATCATCTCTTATTACTCATCCTTGGACCCGTTTCCTGTCGCCTCTGCAAGGGCAGGGCTGGGAACACAACTCCAGGTGGAGGCCGGCTTGTCACTTGCCCTAGGCAACTAGGATGTTGCTTACCTGGGGCCAGGAACATGGCCACCGCTGTGAAATGCTAGGCTTTTTTGTGAGATAGGATTACATGGGAAAATATGGCTTTTCA
Organism: Myotis brandtii; assembly: GCF_000412655.1. Lineage (NCBI taxonomy): Eukaryota > Metazoa > Chordata > Mammalia > Chiroptera > Vespertilionidae > Myotis > Myotis brandtii. Next base: position 571,164 of record NW_005357346.1, on the reverse strand, counting down.
AGCATGAACACCCGATTGAACAGAATGAGCACATCCTAGGGAACCAGCCCTTTCTGACTCAGAGGGCACCCCACGCCCCCCTCCTGTACCGTGTTCTGTTCTTCTTGTCTCCTTCCCTGCCCACTTCTAGGCAGGTGAGGGGTGGGATGGGACAGCCCGGAAGGCACATGCAGATGAGAAGAGGAAGCGAGGCAGAGGGCAGAGGGTAAAAGAAAGAAGGGAGGAAAGACACGCTCATGTGTGAACAGGGCAGCAGTTTCCTCTCACGATGACGCCAGAACGCGCGGCTCTCCCCTAGTCTGCTCAGTCCTCGCTGATCACCTGTCAGTGAGCTGCCTGGTCTCCAAGGGGCCAAGGTAAAAAGGGGAGGACACAGTGAAATAGGCCACGAGGGGTTCCAAGGCATTTATGTCCACGGAGATACTTGCTAATAACCGGGTGGTGGCAGATCCTCTACTGTCATGCTTTTAAGTGGAAACTTCACCCCCTCTTCTTTATGGCCACCACCTCCCCGCCTTTTAAAACTTTGTATTTTTTATCTGAGCCAAATGAGATCATAATGATTAGCACCACGCTGTCCCCAGACTAAGTTGGGATCCTGGGCCACGTAAACAGAAGTGGATCATTTCCGAACTCTGAGCTCACTGCTCCGTTATGTTCAGCCGGGGTCAGGTGCTCGCTGAAATGCCAGGGCACCAGCTCAGGGTAACCAGAGGCAGGCAGGGTGTCTGCTGAGGGAGCCGGAGAAATCAGGATTGCTTTTCCTGGAGGAGGTTGACTTTTGGATCCTTACTATACCGTTATCCTTAACTATATGCAGGGTACTTGGTCAGAAGGAAAGGGTAGGGGGCAGCCGTGTGCCTCGCTGAGGTGTCAGGGTAAATAAGCCATCCCATTAGCTCTGCAGGCATCCTGGGAGGGGTGGGTGGCCAAGC
>NW_005357346.1:518828-570187 GCF_000412655.1 Myotis brandtii | reverse complement strand
ATTGATGTTATTTATAGAGTTGTGGTTAAGAACCCAGAAGGAGCTGGTGTACTTTCCTGAATGAAAAGCTTTCCCAGGCAAAATGTACTACCCATCTTAGAGAAATGCGTCCTGTGAATGGAAGATTCCTGCTCCCAACAAGAACTATTGAAATGTGGTGGTGCTAGGAGGGTCGCCCGAATGCTGCGACGCATTTAGTCCCATTTCATTCAACTCTTATTGTAATTACTACGGCCACTAATAGTCTCTTCAAGGAAAAGGTACCTGGCCACCTTTTCATCTCCACAGGATTGGATGATTAAAAAAACAGACCATTTGTATTCGAGTGGCTTGCAAAGGATTAGGGGAGCCGGGCTACCCAGCTACCAGGGGGAAGCTCAACATGTTAACTAGGGAGGTGAGCGCGCCCTGCGAGACCACCTGTATCCCCACATTGAATAGCCAGATGACAAAGACACGCCTCGGGCCAGCTCCGGAGCCCTGCCTTTGAACTCTTGTCAACACCGAGTTTATTCATGTTCTCAAAGCCTTAGCGGGTTTACTATTGTCAGCTCCTCTGGGGACGCCTAGAACAAAGGCCGCCACGCGTTTAAAGCGAATCCGGGCTCACAGACACAACCCAAAGTGTTCTTTTTGAAACACGGAATTTGAGATCATTTTAGCTTATGCTTAAAGAAAGTGTAAAATGGATGGGGGGTTTGATTTTGTTCCTTTTCAGAAGGAGAAATAATCAATAGGACGGCTCATCTGTAGGCTCAAGGCCTTTTAAAGCCAGGGCCCTAAAAAGTCGTTTTCCAGCCACTGTTCTTTCCCATAACAAGCATTTTTTGAGCCTACTGTGTGCATAGCATTAGCGGGATGTTAGGCACACGGCAGATACTTTAAAAAAAAAAACCCAAAAAGTTTCAAAGGAGTCTTGGATTTGAACATTGGGCAAGCACTCTCAGAGTCGCTTTCTCGCCTTCATTGAGAATTGTTGCTTTTCCTTCATGTGGATGTAAAAGTGAAAGCACATTTTGCCCTGGTTGTTAAAATCCGTTTCTGTGTGATTCCTTCCCCGATTACTAGAAAAGCCACCCGGAGAGAACGCCGTCAGAGAAATTGTTAACCGTGAAGGAGTTTGAATCGCGTAAGTGTCCCTGTGACCGGCGGCGTGGTTACTTTTTCTCCACATTTAACGTGGACGGGGCAGGACCGAAGACAGGAGGTGACAGCTTGTCTCGGTGCGGGCGGTGATCTTATCATGAATAGTTTTTACTTTATGTGCTGTTTTGAAAATGACTAGAACTTGTTTTTCTGAGTCGACAGGATTACTGGGAAGTAATTAATGGGAAGTAGGAACTTGCATGATGAGTTATTGTGTTCCCAGCCATCTCTGCGGGCTCTCCCGGCCTGCTGAATATTTTTGGATCCTTGCTGAGTTGCAGTCCTGTAAACAGCCTATATCTTTACTGAAACTCTTTAAATGGGGGGGTTCTCTGGCTTCTCGATAATGACACCGATTCCAGGGCTGACTGGGGGCCCCCGAATGGGTTGAGGCTGGTTATCGGTCATGGCCACGCATCCCTGACCTCATGGCCAGTGGTCAGTTGAAATGTCACATCCTGAGTGACATCAGGTGTCAGAGGAAGAGAAGAAATAGCAGCTTTTCTTCCCCTCGGGTTCATCCGTTAGACCGAGTGGTGAGGAAGGATATTTTCTGGGGTTCCCCATACGTTTCCTGTCTCCTTCATTCCATTTACAGTAAGAAAAGGGTGTAGCTAGAAACCCAGTTTTCTGCCTGCTGAGTCACGGTGTGTTTGCCCACAGATCTGGATAAATTAGACAACGAGAAGAAGGATCTGATTCAGAGTGACATTTCTGCTCTCCATCACTTCTACTCCAAGCACCTCGAGTTCCCCGACCACAAGAACCTGGTAGCGCTCTTTGCACAGGTAAGGGGCACAGCGTCAGGGGACACTGCGAGTAGCTTCCCCGGCCCGAGCCCTGTCCCCAGCACACACCCGGGGAGCGTGAGCAGAAATAGAGTGATGGCCTCTGTGAGCACAAGGCTCCTGACCTGCCGGACCCTGTTTGGCATGGCCTTGCTAGGTGACCTTGAGCAGATCAGGGTCCTCCCTGTGCTGGCCTTGACTTGGTGGGTGGAGCACAGGAAATTCACCCTCCCTCTGCCTCGTGTCCCAGGAAGAGTTTATGAAAACAGAGGCCTTGCCAGTGCCCGAGGCCATGGCACACAGAGAGCTCTTTGAAAAGAAAAGCCCGCTTGAGGATCCCACATTAAATTTTGCCTTTCTTCCCTTACACCTTCCATTCTGACAGCAACATTGTTTTATTCCGATCAACACGGTGCTGATAAAGCTGAGGCACGTACAGATGTCCCCGAGAGAGGCCCTCTCCCATGGCCTGGGAAGAAGAGTCCCCCCAGAGGGGAGCCCCAGGGGTCTAGGTGCAGGGAGCCTGGCCAGAAATCTTTAGAGAAGCCCATGTTTACCCAAAAGATATCATACAAAATTAGAGACGGTTCTAGACAAGAGCAACTTTACAGGAAGGCTAAGGCTCGGGCTCGGGTAGAACAGAGAAGAAAGTGCCGCCGGCGCCCTCGGCTTCCTGTTACTGCGAGGGTGGCCCTTCCTGCCACACCTGCTGGATCGGGCCTCCCTCCCTAACAGGCCTGCATTTCCCCCTGACGCTGAACGTGTGGAATTCCACCCCATGGCGCCAGGAGCTGCATTCCCCTGCCGGAACTTCAGGCTCTTCTATAGAAAGGAGCTTGGGTACAAACTCACACGTTGTTCTCAGCGCAGGTTAAGCATCCCCTGTGTCCCCTTTGGCCCAGTAATGACATTTCCAGGAATGCGTCCTAAGGAAGCATTCGGAGACTATGGGCAGAGATGGGCATGCAATTTTTTATTGTGGGGTTCTCTTTAAAACCAAGAAAAAAAGAAAATATTCTAAATGGTCACCAGTAAGAGTTTGGTAAATAAATTATGGCATCGGCTGTAAGTTATATTTCAAAGAATGTCTAAAGACATGGAAAAGCATCGATGGTACATTAAGCGTAAAAGCAGGATGAATGTGTGTAATATGAAGTACACACGTGTGTGAAAAATGATTAAATGGAAGTTCACAGTCGGTCATCTGCTGAGTTGTGGAAAATTTTTGCTTTTTTGTCGCTGGATGATTTCTTGGATTTTCTACACGCGAGCATGTGTAACTTAAGAAAAGACTAAGAAGAAGAAAAAGATGGAAAAAGGACCCACAATTCTCCCACTTTAAAAATTACACGTATGAAGAAAGAAGCGAGCTTCATCACTTCCCACCTTCCCCCCAGGAGCAGGACTGCTGGCAGCTGGATGAGCTCCTTCAGAAATAGATGCATTTCTGTTGTGGGACTGTCCGTTACAAAACAGACAGAGCGATTCTTTATGAAGAAAGAGGGGGTTCAGGTTATGATATTAAAGTACTGACAGTGCAAACCTCCCTGTTTTTCATATTATTCTGGTTTACAGCAGACTTTGTTAAGGGTCCCAAAACAGTGGATTTGGGTAACAAAGGAAAGTTGAGGTATTGACTTCTCTTACATTTTTTAAAAAACTAGATAAGTGACTTTTTTTTCTGCGTTAGTTGAGGCATGGTTATGTGAGAAAGCAGAAGAGGTGAAATAAAAATATGCGGTATCTTCTCTTCACTTCACTTCTAGCTGTGAAAAAAAGATAGCTTTTCCTCCAAGACAGAAATGCTAGGGCTTCTCAGTGGTGGCATAGTGGATATGGGACCATATTTTCATTACCAAAAATCAAGATCTCATAAGCAGTATATTTGTGGTGAAAATGACTGAGAGTCTGAATTTCGAACTGACTCAGGAAATCCAGGAGATAGATACAAATACATGTACACACACACACATATACACACAAACACATATATACACACATATATATTCACTCACACATGTATAACCATAGATAATTAGTTCCTTTATAGACTTTATGTTCATCAAATCATAATATCCATTCTGAGATACACAAACACACCCACACACACACATATATATTTTTTTCATATGCACATTTGAAAATGGACACTCAGTATCCCCAGAGAAAACTCTAAAACAAAAATAACAAGTGCTGTCCCAGCCTTACACCACGCTCTGGTCCTGCCTCTCGGCCCCTCGTCCGCTGTTCCAGCCTCCAAGCCCTTTCCTCTCTGGCTCACAGGAGGGTGGTGGGTTAACCTGTGGCCCAGCCGCAGCTGGTGGCCGAAGGTGCCTGCACTCCCTCCACAGCACGGAGGTGCGTTTTAATCGCTCGGAGCATATGCATGGCCGGGAAATGTATTTTTGGTGTGCGGCCTACATCTAGTCTAAATGCTAATTATGAGACTAGCTTTAGCGAGGCACTTACGCCTGATTTGACTTGCGGGGGGGAAAGGACTATGGCCCATGCATCTTTCTTACCACCCAAGTTCACTTTTCTCCTCTGGGAATATTTCAGAGGCAGGGAAAGCTGACAGGCAAATTGCTGTGCAGTTTGGCTTAAACACCATCACCGCCTCCGAGAAAGGAACAGTGATGACACTGTGCTTGTAGGAGTCTTTGCTTATGAAGAAACACACTCACGCTTGCACAGTAAGAGGAGGGGGCAGAGGGGAAAAGCCTCCGGTCATCACAGAACATTCGAGCCCGAGGCATTTGGAGTCAGAGACTGGTCCGCTTGAGCTCCATGCAGAGGGGGAGACGAAGAAGCGAAGGAGCAAGTGTCCCATATCTCAAGCCAGTCTGTCCCTAGATCCGTTTGGAAATTGCTGCTAAATTCTCTCATTCATTCTGCAAACATCTTCTGTTGTCTTGTGGGTCCCAGACACGGCAGAGGCGTGGTGGTATCCAGCCTGAGACTCTGTATACATCACTCAGTACTCACTAAGGTGCAGGACACACCGTTCATGCTCCAGTACACTTTGTTGAATGAATGAAAGTCCTAATTAAATTCTTACCTATTGTTGATTGATAGTCATTGCTTAATGGTAGTTGGTTAATGTCCTGATGACAGAATAGGCCTGGATACTTGGAGTTGGCCCAGAAAAGTGGTATGCTGAGTCTTCTACATAGAAATGCCCAACATCTCAGGATCCCAAAGGCTGTGTATTAGTCTACTAATCCTCAGTCCTCTCTTTTTATGTTGAAAATTGTAAATAGGTTGAATTGTCAAAACGGTAAGTCAAACCCATCACAGCCTTAACTTCTCTGTGTAGCAAGATTCCCAGGCCTTTGACATTGGCCCTTTAATTGTAAGTAAAACTGCCACATTAACGTTCATAGATCAGAACAGTTTTCAGAGAAATTTGGTGTAGTGTAAAGAAACACCTATGTTTCTGACAGGTTTGCTGTCAGAATGTCTAGTTGGAATTCTGACTCCTTACTTTCCCACTTGCTCCTTATGTGGCCTTGAACAAGTGACTTAAACTCTTGACCGCTCTGAGCCTCAGTTTCCACATCTGTAAAATGGGTTGTGCCAGAGTAGCAGTGCAGACTGCGAGAGGTAAATAGGCAGCACCTAGCACAGTGCCTGGCCCAGAGGAAGTGCTCCTCAAATGCTCGTTTTCAAAAGCCCATTCATCGGCCTGAAATGCAGCAGTGCGGTGTCTCTGCTGTGGAAGAGGGTGGTCCCCTGACACCTTCCTATCAGCTCGGGAGGACAAGACTCCACCTTCGCTGCTGGCGTTGGACAAGTCACCGCTCCTTTCTGACCTCAGTTTCACCATCTGAAAAGTAGAGAGACCGAGTCCCCTTCCAGCTCTGAAACTAGATACAAATGAAGGCACCCACCGAACTGTCTCCCAATAGACTGGGTGTCTCTTGAGGGCACAGATTGTTGCCGAGTTCATCCCGTGTGCAGTGCCCGGCACCTGAGTTCTCAATGAATGTCCGTGAGAAGAATGAATTTATGGAGCAACATGACACTGGGGTTGTGTATTCCTCTTTTTTATCCTAGCTCTAAGTTCGACTTCCAGAGTGGTGAGCTGCCCTTGGTATTTTTCAATGTAACATCACATTTCAAGAATGAGAGAGTGGCCACTGGTTGACTCGGGCCGGCCATGCAAGGAAGGTCTCAGCCCCTTAGCGCCAGGCCGCTCTGCCTCTCAAGGGGCAGGCAGCAGTAGACCAGCTGTATGAGGGCTTTCCTTTTTACCACCTCACCATAGGCAGTGGACACCAAAGTAAGTGACTTTTTTCATGGGAGGAAGTCAAGGACACAGGACTCAGAGATGGGCGCAGGATCACACGACAGATCTGTGGCCCACTGGGTTCAGGCTCTCAGAATACGAACTCACAGGCAAATATGCAGACGTTAGTCCTTGGACCTCTGTGGTCTGTGCCATTGGGCTACTGCGTGTAGGTGGATGGGCAGGCCAGACCAAGGGTACTTCCCCTGACCGCTCTGCTTTTGCAAATTTTGTTGGAACAAAGGATACCTTGGCCGAAAGAAAGGTTTTAAAATCACTAAACCAGAACATGTTCATCGTGCATTAAAGGTCGGAAATTAAAGCGATGATTTCTATCCAGACAGAAGGTCAGAAATTAAAAGGTCAGACATGAAAGTGATGATTTCTATCCAGACAGAAGGTTTAGTGCATTATTTTGTTTTCTTTCTCCCCCTTTCTCGCCGCAGGTTAACTGCAACGGCTTCACAATTGAGGATGAGGAACTGTCTCATTTGGGATCAGCAATATTTCCTGAGTAAGCTGAGTTTGACTTCTTTTCTTTTTACTTATTTAACACTAATTTGATTTTTTTTAAAAATAGAGCCTACCTAACTGCATGTGACTGACATGGAACTCCAAGTGAATTAAGACACCTTTTTAATTCTGCCAGATTTCAGAATGTTTCCCCTACATTTAGGGAGCCGAAGGTAGCTGTTAAGAGAACGGCTACGTGTTAAGTCCTGCCCGGTCTGTTATTAGAGAGCTGTTATTAAAGAATGTTTTACAGTGTGCCCTGCTGAGAAATGTGCTTTTTTGCATATCGGCGGTTATGGAAATCTCTGGGTTTCTTGCACTCGAAGTGAAACATTAATTGCCAACCAACAACTGGCCACAGGCTGACGTGGAGACTATATGAACTGCTTCTCCATCTGTCCTGTTTGAAAAATACATGTACAGGAACAGGGCAGTTGGCAGAGAGAGTGAACTAAAGCAGTGAACGAGGGGGGAATGTCAGAGAACTATCGGAGTTTCGCTTCCTTCAGGAATGCTTCATTCAGGAGAGGCTAGCCAGCTGACACATGCAGCTCTCGGCAGCCCTGGCGTTCATGGATTGCCAAGAATGGCTTTGCCGTGGTCTTTTTGATGGAATGAGGTTTTTCACCAAAATGCTTCAGTCCCATGAAATCAAGCCCTGGCTTCCCAGAGGGCGCCAGGAGCCTCCCTGCATCCCCATCTGAATTAATCCATGTTGTAGATTATTCCATGACCTTGCTTAGTACTCACTAAGGGGCCTTTGGCTTTAGGTCAAAGCCATTGCAGGAAACCTTGACCCCCCACGCCTTTGCATGGATGACGTGTGAGCTCCTGGGGTGTCTGTCTGGTGTCACCCAGCTCTGAGCATCCTGCGGGTCTGAGGGTTACAGGTTCCCAGGCAGCCGTTAGGGACGTTCCTGAACCATGGAAACAAAGCGTGTAGCCCCCTGATCATACTGTTCCTGGGGCCACAATGCTGTCCTCTGTGGTTTGAATTCCGATAGTGAGGACAGAAGTGTTTGGGGAAGAAGCTCTTTTGGACATTTGCCCTTGGGAAAAGGAAGAGAAAAGGAGAAAGGCCACCCTCCTCAGGGGGCTGGTGTTGACCCCTTCAGACCTGATGTGAACTCCATGTCTCTGCTCAGCCTCTAAGGTCAGGCTGAAAGCAGGCGCCGAGGGGTATTGTCTGAGGTTTCACTCTTTTCAGTGATTGCCAAGAAAATAACGATGCCCAGAGCAGTTGTTGTTCTAGGTTCTTGGCCTTAGCATTCCCCTACCTTCTTCCTTCAAAGGATACCGAGGTGTGTGTTTTCAAATGGAAAACTTAATACTTCTTCTGCAGGATGGTTCTAGAGCTCTGCTTTTCCGTTGCTGACGACTTCCCGTGCATGTGTTTATGGGATTTCCCAGGGCCTGATCCCTGTGCACCACTTGCCAGTCAGCCCTATGGGCTGCGGTGCAGGGGGAGAGGTGCTGCACGCCGTCCCAGGCTCAAGGCCACACCCACTTCTCTCAGACCTCTCAGCACCTGGCGCTGGAGGAGGCTGCCTTCCCCCCCCCCCTCACCCCCCCTGCACAGCAAGCTCGGGGTGGCCCATCCTCTTTGCTTTTTTGTGTGTATTCTTGGGGCAAACGGGAGAAGGCTTTTGGTGGCTGAGGGTTCAGGCAAGTGGCTCCCAGAGCCATGGGACATATGGATGGGAATGCCCACATGAGCCCCGGTTTGCAGACAGTTTTAATTGGGGGAAAAATCCCTTTGGTCTGAAATCAATTGGGCATTGTGATTTCAAAGGCAGCATTTTCAGAGATCAAGCATTTTCCCCTGTAGTTTAGAAATTTCTGTTCTCAGAACTTTGACCCTGATATAATCAGAAAGCTCAAAGCCCCTCGCATAGGCGAGTCTCTGTCCTCGCGTCCCTGAAAAGCAGGCCGTGAGCAGCAGGTGCCGCGTGTCCCAATTTCCCCGATGAGGACACGGAGGGGCAGGGACGCACACGGGTTTCTCCGGGTCGCTCGGAGGATCACAAGCCCTCACTTAGGAAGACGGCACCTCCCCGGCGGCGATTTCTCAACATCGGCAGAAAACACGTTAGAGAGAATCCACTAATATAAAAAGCGGCTTGGAAATGACCGCCCGCTTGTCTCGAACGGTGTACAGTGAGTTGCAGTTCACTGTAGGTGTTGGGTCGTGAGCCAGGAATTCTTGTTGCCATTTTTTATCATTGTGTGTGTTTTTGTTTCGGGCTTAGATGACACTATTTTGTTTTTGGGTTTTTTTTGTGTGTGTGTTTTAAAAAATATTAATTTATTGATTTCATAGAGGGAGAGGGAGAGGGAGAGAGAGAGATAGAAACAGCCATATTCAGAGAGGATCATTGATCGGCTGCCTTCTGCATGCCCCCCACTGGGGACCAAGCCCGCAACCCGGGCATGTGCTCTGACCGGAAATTGAACCCTGGTCTCCTGATTCATAGGTAATGCTCAACCACTGGGCCACACCGGCTGGTTTTAGATGTCACTATTTCGAAGGGCACATTTCACTTTTCAATACTGTGGAAGTTTAAGATGATCAGTGAATGCAGGAAAATCTCTTAGAATATGATGGCCAGCTCTTAGGTTTGTTTGTTAACGTCCTGCAAAGACCAAGTTACTGCAGCTTAGCAAGGAAGTAGCTAAGGTTTACCTAGACCCATGGTCGGCAAACTGCGGCTCGCGAGCCACATGCGGCTCTTTGGCCCCTTGAGTGTGGCTCTTCCTAAGCCTTAGGAGTACCCTAATTAAGTTAATAACAATGTACCTACCTATATAGTTTAAGTTTAAAAAAATTTGGCTCTCAAAAGAAATTTCAATCGTTGTACCGTTGATATTTGGCTCTGTTGACTAATGAGTTTGCTGACCACTGACCTAGACTGTCAGCCTTATTGAGCACCTCGGTTTTCTCTTCTCATTGACAGTGTTGCATTGATGAATCACAGTTGTTGCCCCAATGTCATTGTGACCTACAAGGGGACCCTGGCGGAAGTCAGAGCCGTGCAGGAAATCGGCCCGGGAGACGAGGTGAGTGCGTGGGTGGGTGGGTGGCTGGGGCGGCGTGCACACAGCTGTTCCCAGAGGCAGGGCAGAGAACTCTCTGGGTGAGACGGGCTGGGAGGGGTCCGTCCTCAGGCCTCCCAGGGTCAATGTTCAGATCTGTGACCTGTGGCTCCGAGTCCCATGCATTTGGCTCCCACTTGGTGCTTGCCATTTCCATCCAAGAGAAAACAGGAAAGAAAAGCTGTGAGTGATGTTCCCCACAGAGGCGTGTAGAAGATTTATAGAGAAAGGAGGCGGCAAAGGGAGCAGAATGAAGTTCCGGATTGCCTGTGGAGTCCGTATCCCCACCACCAAACAGTGGAGTTGGAGCTTTTCTTTAAAATTAGTGAATTTTGACCTATTTTTCTCCCCCCCACAAAAGGCCAAAAGCATTGTTATCTAAGAGAAAACAGCCACCAGTAGCTGAAGAGTTACAACTCCAGCCCCGGCCAAGTAGCTCAGTTGGGTGGAAAATGGTTCCGTAAACCAAAAAAGGTTTCGGGTTCAATCCCAGGTTGGTTGGGGCACATACGGGAGGCAAGTGATCGATGTTTCTCTCTCACATCAATGTCTGTCTCTCTCTCCCTCTTTCTCTCTTTCTCCCTTTCCCTCTCTCTAAAGTCAATAAACATATCCTCAGGTGAGGATAAAATAAATTTTAAAAAGTTGCAACTCCAAATGACATATCCACCCTTCAAGTCCTCTCAAGTCCGCACCTGAACTTGGGAGGGTTCGCTGTTTAGGGATGTAGTTCGGCCGGCCGGCCAGCTGTGCACACTGATAGGGCAAGTGGAGGCAGCCTGTGGCCAGGAGGCACCTGTAGCTCCCTCCTCACGTGGGGGCGAGGTGAGGACCAGGTACTCGGCCACAGCTCGGCGGCGCCCTGTCCCTTCCCACCAGCCTAGCATATCGCTGGATGCAGGCTATCTGTCCAGATGTAAGTGATACAAAAAGAAAATAAATGAATGAGTTTTTAGGGATGATGATGACACACTGTGGGTTAGACTTCAGTTTAATAATCTTTCATACTATTTTGAGGAGCCTGTGTGGATTTTAAGTGTGAAACATAACCATCAGTGTGCGGAACGATGAAGGCCTTGGTTTCTCGGCTGTTGTCAGCCAACCCAGAGCTGAACTCAGATGTTCTTTGCTAAATTGATCACGACGAGGGTATCGAGCGTGGGGTCGCAATATCTTGGTTTCTGGATATCTTGTGGAGACCATCCGGGTGCCTTTTTGGTTAAAACATACGATTGCAGTCTCTCAGAATGGACATCACCCAGCCTGGTGCTCCTGTGGGCTGAGGGGAGACAGGAGCAGTGGCACTGAGCGGCCTCTGTCGCCATCTTCTGGCTCTTCTGCTTGTTGCACTATGTGGCCCTGGGTCATTTTAAAGAAATGAGGCAGGAGGCTCCTGCCACGGAGGCCAGCGGGACGCGCTCCTGTTGGCTTGCCCTCCTGGACTCTCACAGATCTGCAATGCAGTAACCTCATTTGGGGGAAGGCACTGATTTGGGGGTGACCGTCCCTTCACAGAGGAAGGAGCCCATTCCCCAGGGCATCGATGAGCCTCGAGGACCCCATGACTGCCCTCTAGGGTGGACAGAGTTTGGCAGCCCCTGCAAGTGCCCCCTGCCTGCCCGCCAGTGCCCGAGGCTCCTGGCACGCGGACGGCTTTGTGCCATCCATCTGTGCAGTCAGACATTTGCCTGATGGTGTGGGATGAGCAGCGAGTCCCGTCCCAGGGAGCAGATCATGGACAGTTAAATGCCGGTCTCCTCCATATGCTCCCAGGCTCAGTTACAGACCCGTTAGGAAAAGCAAGGACCGCAGACCCCCAGGAGCCCCCAGGTGAGACTTTCCCAGGTTCTCTGGCCCCGCTGGGCGAGGCCGCAGCACGCCAGGCTCCGAGAGGCTGCGCACTGTCCCAGCCTGCCGGGCCCAGCTTCTTGCTCCATCGCCAGCAGATGGAAGGAGAAAGAATATGCTCCCAGGCTCAGTTACAGACCCGTTAGGAAAAGCAAGGACCGCAGACCCCCAGGAGCCCCCAGGTGAGACTTTCCCAGGTTCTCTGGCCCCGCTGGGCGAGGCCGCAGCACGCCAGGCTCCGAGAGGCTGCGCACTGTCCCAGCCTGCCGGGCCCAGCTTCTTGCTCCATCGCCAGCAGATGGAAGGAGAAAGGGAAACAGATCAATAATGCAGCTAAGCTGTCAGCTTGTGAAATAAGAGAGGCCGGGCAGAGAGAGCCCGGGGCCAGTCCCAGGGGTGAGGGGAGCCTTTGCCCAGTGGGGCTCTGCCTCTCCCTCCCGCCGGGACCAAGGCCAGCTTGCTGTCTGGTGGGGAAGGCTGAGGGGTTGCTTTCAGGGCTCCCATTCCCTGTGTTAGGGGCTCCTTGGTTCTGGGGAAGCGGGGAGAGACGCCCTCTCTCTCCCCAGCAAGCAGGTGGACGAAGTGGGGGGTTGGGCCTTTAAGTGTGTCGATCCTGAACGGTGGCCGTCCCCTGCGTCTGCCCCCGCACGGACACCGCCACGGACGCTGGCAGAGCCACAGGAAGGCTGAGGAGCGAGGGGACCTGTGGCAGGCTGCAACGGGCACTCTTTGGACCCCCTTAGGTTTTCACCAGCTACATTGACCTCCTGTATCCCACAGAAGACAGGAATGACCGGTTACGAGATTCTTACTTCTTCACCTGCGAGTGCCAGGAGTGCACCACCAAAGACAAGGTGAGCTCCCTGCTGACGCGCGGGGCAAAGGTGCCCACCGGACTCTGTGTCGCAGGGCCTCTCTGCCAAACCAATGCCCCCCCATGTGACTCGGGGGTCTCCACCCACGGGGTTTCCGACCCTTTAAATGCACCTCCCTGAGTCAGTCCAAGGGATCCAGTTCGACCAGGTCTCTGTCCAGGCCTGATGACAACGTTTCCATTGCTCTGCACCAAGGAGAGAAGCGCGTGCCCAGGTGTTTTCCTTGAAAAGAAACGACTGCTCAAAAGAGGGAGGGGAGGGGAGGGGAGGAGAGGGAAGAGGACATGAGCACAGCTTCCGGGCTCCCAGCCTGTTCAGAGTACGTGGGATTTTCTCTGCATCGCCCCGATTATTTCGTCCAGGTCGCCCCTCATTCTAGTCTCTTGATTCGTAGATATCGGAACACACGTGTTCTAGGTGTCCTGCCCAGATGAGGATTGTCTAGAAAATAATTTGGGTGGGTTTTTTTTGGTAAAAAGGTAAAGGTGTGTTGAATTTCTCTTAGATCCATCGCCTGATTCCCTTCATCCTTTTGTAACTTTCGAGTGGGCAGGCCTGCACCTCTGCCTGGGAGAATGCACTATTCCAGAGGTTTCCCCATCAGTGTGGTTTCCGGGGGGAGGTGACGCCTTGCATGTGTGGACATTTCCCTCAGGATAAGGCCAAGGTGAAAATCCGGAAGCTCAACGACCCCCCCAAGGCAGAGGCCATCCGGGACATGGTCCGATACGCGCGCAACGTCATCGAGGAGTTCCGGAGGGCCAAGCACTACAAGTATATCCTTGACAGCTGGGGGGAGTTCACCTGCATGAGGTGCTGGAGAGGTGGGAGGAGGGAGCAGGGGAGGGGCCGCAGGTGCTGGATGTCGGAGGAAGACTGTCCCCCGGTAAACGGGTGAAGGCTCACCGACCACCCATGACTTGGCGTCAACCACATCAGTGTCTAATGTCGATCTTATTTCTTCTCTTTGCTTGGCTGGTTTGGCCAGGAGCTCAATGTGGTGGACGTGTTATTGTCTAAAACTACGGAGAACAGTTCTTTGAAGGTGCTCATTTTGGGGGCACGTCTTTGGGCACAGTGCCAGGGCTTGGCTTATATTGCCTCACCTGGTCATCACCCTGTATTAGATACAGATAATTTGCCCAAAGGACACAGCTCCCCAGCAGACCCAGGATTCTGCCCCACGTCTGCTGGCCACCACAACCCATATTCCTAAAGCATTGTCTTGGGAGTTGAAAAGGCACGAGATAATTTATACTACGGGAAGCACTCAAACCAAGTGAAAGGTGTCCCCCGGTAAACGGGTGAAGGCTCACCGACCACCCATGACTTGGCGTCAACCACATCAGTGTCTAATGTCGATCTTATTTCTTCTCTTTGCTTGGCTGGTTTGGCCAGGAGCTCAATGTGGTGGACGTGTTATTGTCTAAAACTACAGAGAACGGTTCTTTGAAGGTGCTCATTTTGGGGGCACTTCTTTGGGGACAGTGCCAGGGCTTGGCTTATATTGCCTCACCTGGTCATCGCTCTGTATTAGATACAGATAATTTGCCCAAAGGACACAGCTCCCCGGCAGACCCAGGATTCTGCCCCACCACAACCTGTCTGCTGGCCACCACAACCCATATTCCTAAAGCATTGTCTTGGGAGTTGAAAAGGCACGAGATAATTTATACTACGGGAAGCACTCAAACCAAGTGAAAGGAAGTTGGAGAAAGGCACGTTTATTTCTCAGCGTGAGAAAGAACTTTCCCAGGGTGGGGACTTCTTCCCTAAAAATGCTTCAGCTCAGCCTTGAGGGTTTACATTTAAGGAGGAGACTGCAGATTGGTGATTCTAATCAACATTGTTTACAGCTGATCTGAGGGTCTGTTGCTTGTGGCTGAAGTTCTTCTGTTGTATTTTAGCAGCTGAGGTCTTCAGATTTTCCCATTTGTTTCTTCAAGAAAAAATGTGATTCCTTTCCCTTTTGGTTGGCTTTCTGTAATTGACCTTTTCAGAGGGAGAGGGGACGGGTGGAATGAACAAAATGACTCCTTGGACCCAGCCTGCCTTGGGAGCTCTCCCGGCCTGTGTGGGCCATCCCGTCATTTCCTTGACCCCACAGCACCCCCTAGCGAGCTGCTGGAGATCTGCGAGCTCAGCCAGGAGAAGATGAGCTCCGTGTTTGAGGACAGTAACGTGTATATGCTGCACATGATGTACCAAGCCATGGGCGTCTGCTTGTACATCCAGGACTGGGAAGGAGCTCTGCGATACGGACAGAAAATCATTAAGCCCTACAGGTGATTGCCATGGCCATTTTGACCACCTTCGCACGGAATGGAGCCTGGTGGTTTGGAGTGCGTACCTAGGCGGTTTTGCCTTCTCCCTGTCCCGTGTTGGAGCATGCCCAGACCAGCTTTCTCTTCTCTGCACCCACATCCGGAGGTACAGGGGCAGGGTGCTGCTCCCGTGGGTCCTGCCTGTGCCCTCCACCATCTGGAAGAGACACGTAGGATGGCAGGTAGAGGTTTTGCAGGGGTTGCTGGGGGCAGGATTGGTCCCAGGACCTCCCCAGCTGCTATTCATTGTAGCTATTTCAGGCCAGTATTTAAAAGCCACCTGTTTGTTTGTTTTCATCATTATCCACACTCTCCCTCATGTTTTCCTAAACTGCAGCCCAGGTTGCTAATGAGGAAACTTTGGGGCCATTGGATTGGCTGTGGTTATTCAATATCCCGCCTGGGTTTGAAGAAATCAAGCTGGGTTTTACCGGATGGTAATGATGACTATCAGCTACGGGGAAGTTTCCTGTTGAGGGGTTATTAACCCTTAGGGTGGGTCACAGATGGAGGCCATGGCATTGTCCTCTGGCTCTGACTAGCCCAGCGGTTCTCAACCTGTGGGTCGCGACCCCTTTGGCGGTCGAACGACCCTTTCACAGGGGTCACCTAAGACCATCCTGCATATCAGATATTTACATTACGATTCATAACAGTAGCAACATTACAGTTATGAAGTAGCCACGAAAATAATTTTATGGTTGGGTCACAACATGAGGAACTGTATTTAAAGGGCCAGAAGGTTGAGAACCACTGGACTAGCCACTTCGGGGCTGGGGCGGCCTGGATCAGGTCCCTGGGGTGCTTGTTAAACACGGTTCCAGTTTGCATTGCCAGGATCGCCTCAAGACCAAGTGGGTCAGAATCTGGGCACTGGACCGGAAATCCCTGTGTTCCACAAGCACCCCAGGTGTTTCTCACGAGTGTGAGAAGCCCTCAGTTCACGTTCTGAGCTGAGGTTACTGTTAAATTTGTGTCTGGTCTGAATGTTCACTGCCCAGCTGGCCCTCTACGTCCCCCACACTGCCCTGATTAGCCAGCAGGGGGAGCCCAAGGGGAAGCAGCTCCTAAAATCTGCTCTTAGAAACGGAATTTGCTACTTGGGGGATGATCGCAAAGCCTATCCTTCTTCTCCCTGCGGATGAGAAAGTCCTGTGGTCTCATGCACACTTTCCTCTGAGATCTGGAGGGAGGAGAAGGGGAAGGAGAAGGAGAAGGAATGAGATCATCTCAGCCTTGCGGTTTCTCTCCCAGCAGGAACTGGTTGTGCTGGATCCTTCCTGAGCGTAGTGAACCCCAGTCCTGGTCTTCTGGAGGGAATGGGGGTTGGGGGGCGGGGGGGACAGCATTGCCCCAGGGCCTGGCCCCTGCCCAGGAATACAGCCAGAATGCGTGTCTTTTGGGCGAATTTTGAGGGTAGAGCAGTACCAACCAGCCTGTAAAGAAACACCTCCTACACACACCCCAACACACATCCTCTCGCCTGCTGGTCTCTGTTCCAGGGAGAGGGCTCTCTCCTAGGCGAGCCCCATCTGTCAGTCAGCCATTGGTTAAAACCGGATGGCAAGTGCCCACGGTGTGTGTATAAAGCTCCACTGGACGACAGAGAAAGAGTATCTAGAGGAAATGGGAGGCGTTCTCCTGACTTCAGAGCTTAGAGTTTTGGTATCATAGAGGGTGATTCAAAGCTGGGGTCTCGAGGCCTATCAGTGTGTGTATGTCTTTAAGTATACTATCTCTTTAATAGGAGGGGAGAGGCTTACTGCCCTCATTGTAGGGAATTTACCCGAAAAGATGGTTTCCCAATGCCCTGCTTTGGGTGCACCTAAAACAAAAATCTGATGAGGATTGAATGTCTTGTTTGTAACTATTTTTTGTGTAGGATTTCTCCCGCAGTTTCTACGTAGCTTTTCAGAAACACACAGACTGCATTAAATGAAGTGCCTCCAGGTGATCCCCGGGGCTGACCATCCACAGTCTCCGCCCACACCTGCCGGTGGGAGGGGCGTGGCTTCCGTGGGGTGTGGCACCACCAGCTCAGCAGCCACGCTGACGCCCAGCCTGTGGGCTGCCCACGGCCTCTGACACGGTGGCCTCTTGTCTTTTCTCCCCTTCCAGCAAGCATTACCCACTGTACTCCCTCAACGTGGCCTCCATGTGGTTGAAGCTGGGAAGGCTGTACATGGGCCTGGAGAACAGAGCTGCCGGAGAGAAAGCCTTGCGGAAGGTACGTATGAGACCCGAGGCTCGGCTTCTCGGTCCCCGCCCGGCCTCCTCAGCATCCTTTCTTCATCCCTCGAGAAGCTCTTGACCCCGCTCTGGCCATGGCAGTGGGCGGTGTGGGTTCGGCAGATGGGGGTGGAGTAATTGAGCCTTTGCTAGTTGGCGTTCAGGCCCTCCTGTGACGAGGAGTGCACACGTGGGGAGGGGTCGGCTGGGATGGGAAGCTCAGCCCACACCTGGGAGACCACACTGCCTGTTCTGTGCCGTGGGCAGAGGCCACGAGGTAGGTCAGTTCCATCCCAGGACCCTGACATTGTGGCTTTTCTTTTAATTCTCACAAAAATGAGATATTTCTGATGAAGAAATTGAGATGTGAACAGGTTAAGTAATTAGCCTCAGGTATGTGCTGGGGCCTTGATTTAAATGGGCCTTTCTGAGTCAAAGGCTTCAGCTTCCTCCACTCATGTTGTGACTAGCAGGCAGGGAAACCAGGACCCTGGGCAGCATCCGCCGGCCACCCAGTGTCTGACAGCTGCCCTGTGCTGCCCATGGGAGAGGCCGAGCCCTGGTCCTCACCTCACAGCCGTGCGATTGTACCATAGACTCTCCTGGTCGTTTATGTAGAAGTTAACAGTTGATAACATGTAACCTTTGGGACAGCCTGTTTACTCCTGTCAGAGAATGCTGTAGCCCGGATGCCCAGTCCTCCAGGTTCCCCAAACCTTCCCAGACTGTTGGGGAACATGGGAGTGAGGTCCGAATCCCACATGCCAGGGTCAGGGCCCCGCCAGGCTAAGTGTGTGAGTTAAGTATAACATTTTCCTTTTTTAACCAGTGAATTTGTTTATCACCTTAGTTACTTGGGGGGAAATTAACTGGTTAGGTCATAATTGCAATGGGCTGGTAGGTAATTAAGTACAAGGTCAAAGAAGGGTAGGGTAGATTTGAGCAAGGAATGAACGTGAGTCATGAAAGGAATGCGGAGGGTGAGGGGAGGTATCTAACAGGTGATTCCTAAAAAAACCCCGAGGGGTGATCCCTAAAGACCTGCACTCTTCCTTGGCCTGCCTCCTAATGGTTTGAGATCTAGGAGCAGAGTGGAACAGTAGAAAGAATGCTGTCATAGTCACAGGCCATCAAAAATCCCACTTGGGAGAATGGGAGTAATTTGAGTTTTTCTATGAGTAATATGGTTGAGTACAAAGGAGCAAAATAAATTCTTATTCAGTATATTCTCTCTATATGCCAGGCACTATTCCAAACACTTGATGTGCATTAACTCTGAGAGGCACAGAGTGGTTAACTGAATTGCCCAAGGCCACACAGCTAGGAAGCAGTGGGGCCACTGGAGACTCTTTCACTTAATATCCCTTCGATAGTCACAGGCCATCAAAAATCCCACTTGGGAGAATGGGAGTAATTTGAGTTTTTCTATGAGTAATATGGTTGAGTACAAAGGAGCAAAATAAATTCTTATTCAGTATATTCTCTCTATATGCCAGGCACTATTCCAAACACTTGATGTGCATTAACTCTGAGAGGCACAGAGTGGTTAACTGAATTGCCCAAGGCCACACAGCTAGGAAGCAGTGGGGCCACTGGAGACTCTTTCACTTAATATCCCTTCGCTCTAAAAGAACCTTATTTAATACGTTCTCTCTAACTTCCAAAGTGAAACCTGCAGCGATTTTTAGGTTTGTTTGGTTTTTTAAGAATATGTATTAAGAGGAAAGCATGAACTTTTTGAAAGGGAAAAATGGTTTCGTCATGTCTTACAGATTAGTAATGTAACCTTAAAATCAAACAGGTTTGATGTAAAGTTCACTGTGACTTTTCTGTTCCAGCATAGCTGTTTACTTGGCTGACCGTAGCCAAATCCATCCCGAAAGCATTTTTTACTCAAATCTTAGAATATTGGGGTAAAAAAATGTCATGCAATCAATTTCTCTGTATCGTTTCTTCAGCTATTGCAGTGGTAAAAACTGGGTGACTCTTTGGTTACTAGATAATCTTGTCATTTTTCAAAATCCTCACCTGAGGATATGTGTGTTTTTTTAATAATTTCTCTGTATCGTTTCTTCAGCTATTGCAGTGGTAGAAACTGGGTGACTCTTTGGTTACTAGATAATCTTGTCCTTTTTCAAAATCCTCACCTGAGGATACATGTGTTTTTTTAATTTTTTAAAAATATGTTTTTATTGATTTTCAGAGAGGAAGGAAGAGGGAGAGAGAGACATCAGTGATGAGAGAGAATCACTGATTGGCTGCCTCCTGCATGCCCCCCACTAGGGATGGAGCCTGCGACCCGGGCATGTACCCTTGACTGGAATCGAACCCAGGACCCTTCAGTCTGCAGGCCAATGCTCTATCCACTGAGCCGAACCAGCTAGGGCCTGAGGATATGTTTTTATTGATTTCAGAGGGAGAGGGAGAGAGAGAGAAACATCGATCAGTTGTCTCCCCTATGTGCCCCAACCTAGGATCTAACCTGAAACCTAGGTATGTGCCCTGACTAGGAATAGAACCTACAACCTTTTGGTGTACGGGATGTCGCTCCAACCTACTGAGCCACCCTGCCAGGGCCTTTCCCCCCACTTTTGGAGCAGATGCTGGAGCAGAGCGCAGGCTTAAAGCAGAGAAGTCCAGCTGAATTCAAGTCAGCCCAGGTGCAGGTGCGAGGGGATGGGCTTCGGGCTCTTACCCCCTCTTTGTCTCTCTCTCCTAGGCCATGGCGATCATGGAAGTGGCTCACGGCAAAGATCATCCGTACATTTCTGAGATCAAACAGGAAATTGAAAGCCACTGAAACGATGCCAATGTGGCAGTTTTTATTTAAGTGCTCATGCAGAAACCTTCAAGGATTTGAATATTTCAAATCATATACATCACGCCTGCATTTCTGTAAAGTCATTGCCATGAAAACACTGGGTGCACTTAAACCTTACACATGGCTCACTTGGAATTGGTCTTAATTTTAACCTTAAGATCACAGTCATTTTTTAATGCTTTTTCCCCTAAAAGATGATGGCATGATTTCACGTATGACACTTTGGACAGGTTGAGTTTTGAAAAATGTGATTATTTTTTGCCCTTCATGCCTATTATTTTAATGTGAACAAACCTGAATGATGAGAGAGAATAAAAAAGGGAAGTACTTGAAGCTTGTGTTTCCTTTTGTCAGTGGGGAGGACTTCAGAGAGATGGGGGAGCCCCACCGTGGAGTGGACAGGTCACCCCTGTTCTGTGTCAGTCAGTGAGCCAGGCCTCACAGTGATGGCGAACCTATGACACGCGTGTCAGAGGTGACACGCGAACTCATTTTTGTGGTTGATTTTTCTTTGTTAAATGGCATTTAAATATATAAAATAAATATCAAAAATATAAGTCTTTGTTTTACTATGGTTGCAAATATCAAAAAATTTCTATATGTGACACGGCACCAGAGTTAAGTTAGGGTTTTTCAAAATGCTGACACGCCGAGCTCAAAGGGTTCGCTATCACTGCCCTAGGAGGTGGGGTCAGGTGGCCACTTTAGCCTGAAGTTGCTTTCGGGGTTCAGTGCCTTTGGAGGAAGAAAGAGGGAAGATGCAAGAAGGGAAAAAAGGTACCTGTGGAGAAGATGAAGGGACTGAGTACAATTTGGCAGTTACAAAAGTCATGGGGATGTAAAGTCCCTCTCTGTACTGCTATGTCATCTTTCCTTCCTCTTGTCCACACACCCACATGCATCTCACACAGTTCAAGGCACACAGTGAGGCGAGCAAGTAGGACGAATTCTCTTGTCCAGTCAAGTGCAATAAGACATTTAGTGAACACCTACTATATGCAAAACAGTCTGCATAGCTCTCCGGGTCCAGATAGTCAATAATATTGTGATAGCTATGTATGGTGCCAGGTAGATGGCTGACCACCATCCTGTACACCTGAAACTAATATAACATTGAATGTCAATTGTAATTGAAAAAAATCTTTTAAAGCAAAGCAAAATAAATAGTTGAATTTAAAAAAAAGTGGCGGGGGGGGTTTTTTGTACCCATGAGGGGGAACAATTAAGTGAGCTAGGTGTCCCTCCCTGGCAGGAGCCTGCGTCTGTGTCGATTCTTGCGTCTGGTGCCTGGTCTCCCTTCAATGCATACAGGTGTTTCACATGTGCTTCTCTTTCTTGGCTCTTTCCTCATCTGTCTGAAAGCAGACTTCCCATCTCTCCTTCTGTTCATTGGTCTGTGCAGCCCTCTCCTTGTCTGGAAACACTCCAGGGAAAGCTTAAGAAGGAAAAGAATTTTTCCTTACCAACTCCTTGTTGTTGAGCAAACACTGGTCTCTCCCCGAGCGCGCGGCCAGCAGGAATCCAGCTTCCCCACGGCCCAGAAGGTAGCAACCTGGGGATTGTTTGTTAGCAACCGCTGCCGAGAAGCGCAGACCCAGAACCAGGCCTGTGCCAGGCGCAGGGCTGTTTCCCGTAATCCAAAGAGGAACTTCCCCATTAGGTAATACTGAAGCCTGCTGGAGTTGACGCCAGCTTTTTTATATGCATGATCATGCAAATGGCTTGAGCAGCCATAAACCTGCTGTGTTATCTTTCCTTCCTTATCTCCACACACCCACACACATCTCTCACACACGGTTCATGGCACACAGTGGGCCCAGCAGGTGGGATGCATTCTCTTGTCCAGTCAAGTGCAATAAGGTGTTTATTGAACACCTACTATATGCGAAACAGTCCGCCTAGCTCTCGAGTGTGGAGAGATGTGGAAGGCATGGTCCTGCCTCTGGGTAGCTTAGGGTTTTAATAAAGCTAATTTACTCTGTAGCTAAGCCTAAAATAAGCGTTGCCCCACCATCTTAGCGTTTTATAAAAGTCATAAGTGCTCAATAAATTTAAAATAAAGGGATCTGAAACGAGTGCGCAGCTCCTTCTCCCGCACCAGTCCCACTCCCCAGGGGAAACCACTGTGAACAGTTTGCGTATGTGATCCCAATTTTTCCATCTCCATATAAGTAGATTTCGAGAAACCAAGGCAGAGTGGCACTGACATATTTTGTAATCTCTGACTCAACAATAAGGACCTCTTTCCATTTTAGCTTCTGCAGGTTTGCCCCATTCTTTTTAGAGGCAGAAGAATGTGCATGTTGTAATTTACTCAGCCGTTCTCCTCGTTATGGACCTGTGGTTTTTCCAGTTTGCTGTTATTATAAACAATGCCACATTGAACACTCTTAGACTAATAACTTTGCTGACGTGTGGTAGGTAGCATTTTGAGAATTCCTATTAGTGAGATTTCAGAATCAAATAGTGAAAACATTTATGTGGAATAAATACGGCCACATTTTTATTTCAGGGGTAGGGGAGGAATCTGACCATTTTATTTATTTTTTAATGTACTTTTTATTGTATAGTATTACAGATACCTCTCATCCCTCTCCCCTTTACATCCCTCCTTCCAGCCCTGCCCAGCCCATTTCCGGGTCTTCATTACCCTATTGTCCATGTCCATTGGCTATGCATATAAGCATATAAATTCTTGTCCCCCCAATCCCACATCAAGGTATGTCAGTCTGTTCCATGCCTCCATGCTTCAGGTCTTATTTTGTTGGTCAGTTCATTTTGTTCATTAGATTCCACAAATAAGTGAGATCATGTGATATTTATTTGTCTTTCTTCAATTGGCTTATTTCAGTGAGCATAATATTTTCCAGGTCCATCCATGTTGTCCCAAAGGGTAAGAGGTCCCTCTTTTTCACAGGTGCATAGTATTCCATGGTGTAAATGTCCCACAGCTTTTTTATCCACTCATCTACTGATGGGCACTTGGGCTGTTTCCAAATCTTAGCTATTGTAAATAACGCTGTTATGAACATAGGAGTGTGTATATTCTTTCTGATTGGTGTTTTGGGGTTTTTAGGATATATTTCCAGAACTGGGATCACTGAGTCAAACGGAAGTTCCATTTTTTATTTTTTTGAGGAAATGCCATACTGTTTTCCATAGTGGCTGCACCAGTCTGCATTCCCATCAGCAGTGTACCAGTGTTTCCTTTTCTCCACATCCTTGCCAGCACTTGTTGTTTGTTGATTCGTTGGTGATAGCCATTCTGACAGGTGTGAAGTGATATCTCACTCTGACAGGTGTGAGGTGGTTTTAATTTGCATTTCTCTGATGATTAGTGACTAGAATTTTTTCATATGTCTCTAGGCCAGTGGTTCTCAACCTTGGCTGCACATTAGAATCATAACAAAGAAACAGAATTTCTAGAGGATGAGGCCCAGAAATCAGGATTTTAAAAAGATTCCCACATCTCCTAGGACAGTGGTGGGCAAACTGTGGCTCGCGAGCCACATGCGGCTCTTTGGCCCCTTGAGTGTGGCTCTTCCACAAAATACTGACTTCTGCGCATGGGCCACGAAGTTTCAATCGCACTGTATGTGCGTGCCTGCACGTGGTATTTTGTGGAAGAGCCACACTCAAGGGGCCAAAGAGCCGCATGTGGCTCGCGAGCCACAGTTTGCCGACCACTGTCCTAGGAGATGTACCCGTAAACATATTGCTATAGAGATGTCTGAGATTTTACTGCCTATGTTCTCCTCTAAGACTTTCATGGTTTCATGCCTTACATGTAAGTCTTTTATCCATCTTGAGTTTATTTTTTTTGTATGGTGTACTATTAAGTTGGTGGTTTAGTTTCATCCTTTTGCATGTGTCTGTCCAGTTTTCCCAGTACCATTTGTTGAAGAGACTGTCTTTATTGTATGTTCTTGCCTCTTTTGTCAAATATTAATTGACCATAATGGTGTGGGTCAATTTTGGGGGTCTCTGTTCCATTCCATTGGTCTTGTGCCTGTTCTTGTGACAGTACCAGGCTGTTTTTGGTTATAATGGCTTTGTATTATGGTTTGACATCTGGTATTGTGATCTCTCCTACTTCATTCTTCTTTCTCAAGATTGCTGCAGCTATTCGAGGTCTTTTGTGGTTCCATATAAACTTTTGGAGTATCTGTTGCCACATTTTTTTAAAAAAAACTATCAGGTGCCAGTAGGATATAATATTTGTAGTATTTGTTTCCCTCTACCCTCCTAACAGTACTATTAAAAACTTTTTTTTTTGCCAATCTACTGTATGAAATACTTTGTTTTACATGCATTTATTAATGAGATTGGGTACTTTTTCATCCACCTAGGAATTGTGTTTCTTCTCTGAGTTGTTATTTATGGCAGTTGCCGATTTTGCTATTCATGTCTTTTATTATAATTTATAAGAGCTCAATGTGTATTGAGATATTAGCTCTTTGTCCTGTACTGACAATGGTTCCTCTGGTGGTCCATTAACTTTATTTTTTAAAAGTGTTTTTATTGATTTGAAAGAGAGAGGAAGGGAGAGAGATACATCAATGTGAAAGAGAAACATCATTTGGCTGCCTCCTGCACGCCCCCTACTGGGGATCGAGCCCACAACTCAGGCATGTGCCTGACCCAGAATTGACCTGTGGCCTTTTAGGTGCATGGGATGATGCTCAACCACTGAGCAACACCAGCCAGGGCCATTCACTTTATTTCTCATGACACTTCTGAACCCAAGCAGATTGCATCTTTAAATGAAGAAAAGAAAGAAAACCATTTTTAAAATTTAAGTCTTCGATCTATCTGGAATTGTGTTAATAGAAAGAGATCTGATGGTACTATTTAAAATTTTTAACATTCACAATTGCTAGCTACTTATGCCAGCATCATTTATTGAATGGTTTATTTTCCCCTGCTGACTTGAAATGTTCCCATTCCCATAAGACATTGGTTTATTTCTATACTATTTCATCCCATTGATTTGCCAGTAAAATACTCTTGATTTTTGTTGCACTCTAAAACTTTCAGTATCGACTGGAGCTAATCTGTTGTGTTCTCTGGGATTTTTCTGACCATTATCCCATGTTTAACCCTCCAAAGTACTTGAGAGTCCTCTCTTGGCCTTTCCCCACCCCACCCCCGTCTCCAAAAATGCTATTGTGATATTTACTAGAATTGCTTTGGAGTCAGCGATACAGAGAAATGACCTCTTCTATCCAAGCATGTAGTGTTTACCAATTTGTCTATGTTTTGCCTCAAAGGGTTTAGTTATGTTTATGTAGGTCCTACAGATCCCCCTTAACACCTAGATTTAATGTTTCCGTAGCTACTATGAATGAGCTTTTCTTCCATTCTGTTTCATGACTGGTAAGTCTGACAAGTTCTCCCCATTTATTTTTATTAAAATAAAATGTAAAAATCAGAAAATAGGCATGTTTGAGCCCGTTTTTGTCATTTTACTGCAAATTTGTATTTAATATTTAATTACATTTTTAAAAAAAAGTTTCTTCTCCCGTTCTGTTTGGAGATAAACAGAAGTCTACTAGTGTTTTCTAAATTATATAAAACCACTTTTTCTGTTTATCAACCAAAGGAAATAAACTGAGTCTATTTACTCAGTCCATGAGAGAGAAAACAGATTAGTGTGTGTACCTATTCTTTTGCCATCTACTGGACTTCGCTCCATTTTCATTGGCATTTTGCCTATTATCATCTTTTAAAAATAGTATGTGGCTTTTCTCTCAAGAACTAGAATTGTTTTGTTGCCACAGCCAACATATACAGAGATTTGTCCGTTTAGTGAGACATTTGCCATCTCCTTCCACCCTCGCTTACAGTATTCTCATTTGCATCATGTGAACCACGCTGGGACCTGTGTAGGTGAACAGTAACTCGTCTAGTGCCAGGGCTGTACATGGGTCACTCCCAGCCGTGGTGCTGTCACCCCATAGTGTCGGCCCTCATCACCAGGGCTTCATTGTGTGCGTCTATGGCAGCTGATGGGCTGGAAATAATAAGGGTGGGGCCGCCGCCTTAAAGCTAGTGATGAGTTGTGCTCTTAACATTGAAAGACAAAAACTAAAAGTTGGGTCTTGTCTGGCAGCCTGGTGCCTGCCTTTTTCAGGTGCACGGTTGGGATCCGAGTAAATGACAGTTGGGGGAAGGGACTTGGCACCCCATGAGGGTCCTCAGGGCATTTGTGACAAGGGGGTCCGTTTCTGTGTCGTCTTCACTCCATCTGCCTAGCGATCATCTCGTTCAGATATTTTTTCTAACAGTGACAACTCTGGAAATGTCGAACTAATTATTTAGTGTGGTCACGTTATACAGGAATAAAACGTGGGCAGAAATGGTGTTAGAAAACTGAAAAGTAGATGTTCCCAGGCCCTTGTGCTCATGAAAATAACCCTCGACGAGATGGCTGCTTTCAGCTAAAGTGAACACACATAGTACAGAAGAGAGAAAATGCAACTGTTTTTCTCTGGAAAAAGAAACAAGTTTATTGCATATGTAAATCAATAGATATCTTTTATAAAAAAAGGTTAGAATAAAGATCTCACATTTGTAAAGGCACATATGAAATATTTCACAGCCATGACACAGGCAGTGAGAACATACACAATAGCAACTAGGACCAGTATAATGTAAATAAGACGTTATAAAAACAGATAGGAAACAGTGCAAAAAATACTGTCAAAAGTCAGTTTTATACACCACATAACTGTGTACAAAACTGCCAAGCATAAGCTTATTTACTGATATAAAAAAGCGTAGGATAGCATGCATAGTTTTATTTAAGGCTTTTAATATTATTAAATTGAGAGGGAGTCAGTCTGTAACAAAGTCGAGCTGACATGAATATTGATAAACCACTTCCCCACTTAGGGAATGTCCTATGAACTTCTCACTCCCTCTCTCCCCTTACAAGTTGGTGATAGAGAGACTGGACTTCCATTTGTAAGGTGGCAACTCAGGATCCCAAGTCCCAACCCGGAATGCGTTTCTCACAGCAACCACCTATCAGGCAGCTAAATTTCCAGGTCAGCCCTGGAAATAATAATAGCCAACCAGCTCTGGCTGACCCAACCCGAGATTTCAGCTACGCTGCAAGCCAGGCTTCTGTGGGTCGACCCACGAACCTTCAGAACCAACTGGTTTCTAAGCCGTCTATACATCCTTTGGACTTGAAACCTATTCACTGTCAAGTGGTTTGAATGATACACAATGCACAACATTTTATAAAACACAGACCAAGGAAAGCATCAAAATACTGAAGTCGCAGAACAACAGTCCAGTGAAACAAACTAGGTAAGCCTGTTATTTGAAGCAACACAAGTTACATAAGGTTATAGAGTCAATAGTCATCTGCATATGTAACCCTTTCTTTTTCCACTTAAGACTCCTCAAAGGAGTGAGCTATTAGAGGAACAAAGGAAATCCCAGGGAACCATCTCTACTGAAGAGGAACCTCACTCCTGAAAGGATCGAGTTAATGGATTTTGAAAATCCCAAGCAGTGGCAAGGAAGTTCAGTGAAAGGGAACGGCAGTAACATTTTACCACGTTCAAGTTGGGAAAAATAAATGGCTCTGAGTGACAGCTTTCAGCTCTTGGCCGGAGGTGACTAATTAGCTACCCTGCAGTCGAGGGAGGAGGGAGGCCCCTGAGAAGTGCCCAGAACACCGGGCACCCCGGCCCTGAGAGCCACCTCCCTAAACTCAAAGCAGGATTCCTGAGATTTCAGCAAAACAGCACCACCCCAGCGCACACACAGACCCCAATCCGATCTTGGCAGCTTTCTCCTTGAAACCGTGTCAGGTGAGGAGGCCTGTGCATTGCCCTGGAGGTTGGGGAAGAAGAATGGGGTAAGCTAGAGAGTGGATGAGCAGCGTGCCCTGCCCCTCCCTGGATGACAGATCATAAATAGGTTCTGTGGAAGAGCCTGAGGAGCCCGGCGCTGTCCCTGATTCTGGCTAGGATGGAGGGAGCATGGGTGCAGGAGGAAGCTAGAACCAAACTCATCGGACCACACACACCATGTGCCAAGTGTTGCAGCCGCTGGGAATCCATGTAGGTTACCTTGAAAGGAACAGCGGGCGCTGCTGCAATCATCACTGTAAACAGGGCCGGCAACCGAATCCATCCGGCTTTCATCTCTCGTGCTGAGTGGGGGCATCGCCCAGGGGGAAGGAGTGGGTGGGTCGGGCAGCGTCCTGGCTGCTGACAGCTTCCTAGCCGTTTCCATTCTGGTTATTTCCATCTGTCAGATCTTATACTCCTTGAAACTACATAACTTTTAAAAATTAAAATCCAATTTCCTAATTACATCGTTTGGAGAGGTTTAAGAGTGGTTCTCTATGACAGATGAAACCATTTGGTAGGGGTCACCCTGACAGGGAAAGGGAAGAAATGGTGTGCTGCTGGAGAGCAAGGCGAGGTCAGCACAGCCCTGGGTGAGTGAGGTGCTCTTGGAATGAAGAGGGTGACATCACAAGATAATCCCACCCAGCCCCCCAACAAGACAAGGAACAATTGCAGTCACTGTACTGACACCTCCCAGTTCTGGGGCCCTGATCATAAACACTTGCATAAAGGGCAGGAAAGAGGAATGAAGATGCCCGGGAGCTGTGACTGCCAACGCTGGGAGCCGCATGGAGGAGCAGAGCCCCCTGCTCATAGGACTGCCAGGAAGGCATCAGCTGCCAGCAAGCGAGGGGAGGCGGGATCCCGGAGCAGCAAACGCAGGCACCACCAGAACCCACGACACCACCAAGCTCTACGCCAACAGTGAAGACGCGGTTTAAAACCACACACAAGGGTGAAACAGACGCCAGCGTGGCCGCCTGTCTTTCCCAGGGATGCCACCGCATGGTTTCTGGCCGCACAGAAAGGGAGGTAGGGAGCAGGACAGACATTCTGGAGTCCAGAAAATTATTTGCGAATGTTTTGGTAACAACTTCAGGGCTGATCTAAAAGCCTCCCTTCTCCTCTTCCCCTTCCTAGCTCCTCTCTGGGCAAGCTTATGGCACTTTCTGGAAAAAGTGATCCTGAGGGCCCAAAGTGTGGCAGAAGGAGCAGTGACTTCTACGCAGCTGCTTGTCAAATTCGGGCTGCACTTCAACTCCAGCCCTGCTGCCTTACAATGCAATGCCCTTGAATTTGCTGTTAGAATGGGAGGGCAGGCGGAAGCTGTGAACAGGAGGAACTGATGTGCATCCTCCCCTTTACGGCACCAAACCGCACAATCCCAGGCTCATGGGCGTTTTTACAGAGAACCTTTTAGTTTGGCCTTGAGAGCAACATGCAGATGTATTAAGCTGGAAAAGATAAGAAAGGTGGTCTTATCTGGATAAAAATGCTCACCCACTCGAGTTTATGGGTTGGCTGAATTGGAATGGATACAGCTCACATTTCTCTCAGGCACGTTGCTGCTACTTGCAACAGATGGTCACTAAGGCCTTTGCCCTCCAGAGTCTTAGAAACAGACAAAGACAAGAACCATTCTGCTTTCTCGCTCAGAGCTCAAGGGAACTGTCAAACACAACTGAGCGCCCTAGCGCTTTCCACCCCACAGGGCCAACTAGTTTGTCAGTCACAGAGCTGTGGGCCACTGGGACACGTGTTGAGTGTCCACAGAAAACCCCAACTTCTCCCCTTGGAGGTGGTGCTAGGTGGGTTGTTGCTTTGCTCACAAAAAGGAATCACTACCTAAGAGCATGAGAAGTGTCTGATAAAAACCACAGGCAACGATACAAAACAGCAGCAGCAGAATCTTTGGCAAAACAAGAGAAAGCTGAATTCCCACAAAGGGCCAGCCTAAGAGCCCAACAGTGACCATTTGGTGCCTCTGGAAATGTCCTACACCAGGAGCCCAGCTATCCCTGACACAGAGGTGGAATGAGGGATCGATGAACATGGGTCTGATCCAATCCCAACCCTTGAATCTAAGCTCCCTGCACCTGCCTCCCACCCCAAGTGGTTGACGTATCTGCCCCAAAAGAATCAATAACTATACCAATTTCCCCCGCCAAACACGCATTGGAAGTCGGAGAGAGATTAGAAAACATTCTGTGTTCTGACAGGCCACCTTTGGGAGTCGTACATCACGTTCCCTAACCACCGGGCTGAGGACAGCTAATACTGATTGCACATCCAGAAAAGACGGCAGCGGAAAACCCCAGGGTGATGCGCCTGATGGCCAAGCCCGCCCATCAGAATCAACATGTGCTAACATCTCTGCAGTGACTCCCAGGCCCCACGAGATGGCCCACTCACCGAGTGAGGAGAGAATCACCAGAGCAAGACGGCACGTCCACCCAGGGCCACGCTGCCCACTGCACAGGCCTCCGTGAGCTACAGCACTTGTTTGAAAAAAATGGGAATAAACACTCTACAGATGAGGTTGATCCATGTTATTATAAGTAAAATATGGTCCAACCATTGGAAATTTCATCTGGGTCAACCCATGGTAAGCTGGGAAAGATCAGAAAAGGGAGCAACTGGATAAAAACGCTGACCTGCAGTACCCACTGGAGCTTACAACTGAACCACAGAAGCTGAGAGCAAACAGGATGAAGGTGAGGTGAGCACTGGGCGAGCCCGTGGTCAAATCTCAGAGAGCAGCCCACAAGGAAGGAGCCGAGATGGACAAGTGACTCCCTAGGCAAACAATGGCATGCATTACAGTTAAAAATGTAGTTCCTCTTCTCAATCTAGGACCACAAAAAGTATAAAAGTGAGATTACTTGTATTGGGGCTCCTCGGAAGTCTATCACTCCAAGTATTCCATGTGGAGAAGTTTTCCCCTTCCTGATCTTACTGCTCCCCTCCCATGGAGGGGAGGAGCCCATTCCTCTTTATTGTCCTATGAAGAAATCAATGTGTGATACTTCCTGTCCGGGGAAAGAGGTGTCTATCAATGGAAATGCTACTGAAAGGTGGTGTCTCCTTGGAGAAACCCATGAAGCTCACAGGCTCAGCTCAGCTCCAGTATGAAGACATCAAACTCCACCCCCACAATCCAGCGACCGTACTGAACAAGGACAAACACGGGGCCGATGCATCCAAATGAGTGTGGATTAGAGAAACAAAACATTTCACCTGGAGAACTTCAAAACCAGAGGCCTGGGTGTGTTTGAGGGCTTTGTTGTTGAGAAATTTTTTAATTTTCTCTTTTCAAACCCAAACCACAGCAACAGACTCCGACAGCCCCAGCTTCAGACTTGGTACATCATCAGGAACTCATTCCAAAAGCTCTAACTAGATAACTAATTTAATACACTTTGCTTCAAGGTTTATTCCTTGGCAGGCTTCCCAGATACAAAGCATCTCTGGGCAATGATTATGCAGATGCCACTGGAAGAACTTTAAGTGGCGGCCGCTAATTGAACAGGAGAGGGGCTGGCATTTGCTGGAGATGTGAAAAGGAATGCAAAATGTGCTAAAGGACCCAAAGCACTTGTTTTTCAAAAGGAAAGACGGGGCATAACTTTCAATGTTTGCCTTTGGGTTTCAACATAAACTTTGGCTAGGAAATTGGATATTAAACCCATTTATTTCCTGCATTCACGAATACTCCTGGAGCACAAGGTGGCAACAGCGGACGGGTTGAAGAGGGGACCGTGAGTGATGAGCTCAAAGAGACAGCAGATCTACGGGCTGCCCACACGAGACCTGTCAATGGCGCCCACGCTGGGGCCCACGAGATGAAAGAGACATACTGGCAGTCCATCAAACAATAAAGCAGGAAATTGTTTGACATCCCTCACAGCAGAATATCCCAAGGATGGACTGTATCTAAGGAAAGGAAACCAATACCTCTCAGCCTGTGGATGATCCAAGTCCTGAGCGCCCGAGTGAGGGCTGTGAGCTCTGTTCCACTGAAAATACATGGCGTGCTAATAGCTTTCTTTTTCAGAATATAGACCCAAATTCCGGAACCTACAGAGCTCGGCTGAAGTTATTAGACTCCTTGACTGATTCTTTAGACCTTGGGGTAGAAGACAGAAGGCCCTCCATCACCAGAGTCTCTAACAAAGAGAAAAATCATACCATCTGGCCAGATGTGGAACTGAGTTGATTCCTAGGCCAAAGCAGTTCCTGGGGATCTGTGTCCACACCCATCCGTTGGTGTGCGGTGACGGAAGTTACAGAGGCACACTCTTCTTTCTGGTTGATCTGATGCCTTCTTTCCTTGTATTTTCAGCCCAAGGACAGATAAAAAAGAAAATGAAAGCAGCAGTGGAAGAAGGCCTGGTAGAACACCACAGTGATCAATTCCGAGAACAAAACCATTTAAAAGTTACATTCAGGAAAAACTAGAGAAGAAAATCCCCCCAAACTCAGCAAGATGGAAAGTGCGTGGAGTATCAGTGTACTAACCTAAGAAATTCCGAAGCACAGGGACCAGTGAAGGCCAGGAAGAGACAAAGTGAGGTCCGAGCTTCACTGAAGGCAGCGCTGACACCACAAATGACCAGAGTGAGTTGTATGGAGAAAGGAGGGACCACCACGGGGCTCTGTGCGAGATGAACACCACGTTCATCATGGGGGCCAGGACCGAGTGGGCTGAGTTTTACTCTCACAGACCAAAGTCTAGAGACGGCACCAGCACAGCGGGGTCACACTTGGTGTGGCTCCTGGCCAGGGCCCCTGCTGAGTGTCAAAGAGCCCCCATCAGCTTTCTCACGTGTCTCCTTTATAACCTTTCCAATGACTTGGTGGCTCATGAACGGACAGAATACCCGCCAGCACCTTGACCTTCAGGCCCCCATCCAGCACACCCATCCTAAACAAATGCAGAATCAAGGGCCTTCCTGTCTCCTTTCTCTTCTCACTCTGGTCCATTAGCTTCTCTCAATCAGGCAAGAAGCCGAGCTGCACAGATGGCCTGGCCCAGGGCCTCCAAGGCCACCAGCCTGGCACCCACCGAGCAAATGAGGAGAAGCTGCAAATACTGAGGGTGTGGCCCCCGGCAAGGAAACACAAGCTCCAGAGCCCAGATTGACGGGTGGTCGAGAAAGAGGCAAAC
The DNA here is from genome assembly GCF_000412655.1 of Myotis brandtii. Lineage (NCBI taxonomy): Eukaryota > Metazoa > Chordata > Mammalia > Chiroptera > Vespertilionidae > Myotis > Myotis brandtii. The sequence goes on along the minus strand of NW_005357346.1, from coordinate 537,224 downwards.
AAAGCTCCCCCATTCAGCCTGGGCAAGGATTACTCCACTGTAAATGCAGCCTTTCCTCTGGCTGCTCCGGCTGTCACTCAAGGTTGGAGGAGGGACTGGGGGAAGACTACTGAGGGTGAGGACAGAAGGAAGAAGGGAGGAATCATCCTGTCCATCAAGGCTCCCGAGCCCAAAATATAAGAGAAGAGCGTTTTTTCCCTCAGAAAAAAAGGTCTTGGCCCTAATCTTTACATTTTAGGATAAACTCATTTTCTTGCCATCCTTGATTTGGACATGAGCAATTAAGCTGATGAATTTCAGGGTTGGTTACCCATCTGGCTGCAACTTCACCAGAGATGTGTTCCCTTCTGCCTCTGTCCCCCAAATGGTCCACCAGGCGACCTTTCCCTACCAACGTGTTACAATGCAGATCGGTCAAAATGTGGTTCAAATGAAAAGCACTACATTACTGTGAAAACTGCAATTACAATGATTCACACAAGTTATTCCAAAGGGGGAAAAAATAAATTATCTCATATAAAATAATACATGATGTTTATGAAGAATCTTGGCTCCCGTGACGAGGGAGCCCGTGTCCTGCCGGCTCCAGCCATCCGTGCCCTGCTGGGGGAGCAGGCTTTGTGTGGAGGTGCCTCCCCATCTGCAGGATGGAGCTGGGTCCCTCTTCCAGGGGCTGGGTCCGGGGGTTAAATGAGTCTGGAGTTTTGGAGGAACTGAATGAGGACCTGGTAGACAAACTTGTACTGAGCGATGGTCTGAATCATGAACATCCTCTGCTCCCGGAGGAGCCGCAGCATCATGGGCACTTCCACCTTCTGCAAGAAAAGAGAAAAGCACAAGGTCCTGAGATGGGGAGCTTCCCGTGAGTGTTTCCTCATTCCTTCATCCAAGAAGCATTCCCTCACTGCCCGTGTGCAGGTACAGGAGATCAGCAAAGGACTCAGCCCCCTGTAGATTTTCCCAAAGACTCGATACCAGCAGTTGGAGAACCTGGTTGGCATGTACCACTCATGTGCTATTGTATTTTATTTTTAATACTAGAGGCCCGATGCATGAAATTCATGCAAGAATAGGCCTTCCTTCCCCTGGCTGTCGGCACCGGCTTCCCTCTGGCACCTGGGACCCGGGCTTCCCTCGCAGCCCCGGGTTCGTCTGGCAGGTCGTCCGGAAGGACATCGGTCTAATTAGCATATTATGCTTTTATTATTATAGATGTTTTTATTTCAAAGAGAGGAAGGAAGAGGGAGAGAGAGATGGAAACATCAATGATGAGAGAGAATCACTGATCGGCTGCCTCCTGCACACCCCATATTGAGGAATGAGCCTACAACCCGGGCATGTGTCCTGACTGGGAATAGAACTGTGACCTCCTGGTTCATGGGTCAACACTCAACCACTGAGCCACACCGGCCAGGGATGTGCTATTTAAAATACAGACCAGTGTGTTAGAGAAAACATAGAGGCTGGAGTTAAACCCGACTGGTATTCTCAACTCTATCATGGCCCAACGGTAGGATTTATGACATCTCTTGCTCTTAGTTTCTTCACCTGTAAACAAGGAGAATGGTGCTTTCCTCCAATGGCACAGTGGCCCTGCCCAGGTTAGTGATATGTCCTGGGCACTGACATGGGGTATAAGCAGTACCCACCTCCAGGATCACCTAAAGACGTGCATGTAAAGCATTGAGCACAATGTCTGCACACAGTTCTTAAGACCACACATGATCATCTTATAATGTTATGAAATGAACAATCACCTGCTGAAGCCGCGCTCTACCATCCCTTCATCACCTGTGCCTCCATTTCTCTGTGTTACACAAGGGTGCTAATAAGACCCTTCCCACAGAGTTAACTGTAAAGGCTTCTCAAGTTGGAAAACTGCTAGAATAGTGCTTGTACTTGGTAAACACTAAATACAGGTGAGCTGTTGTTATCATATTTTCATTATTGTCATCATCATCACCTCCACCACCTCCACTTCCATCTCTGCCACCACCATCACCATCATACTACCTACACCACCACCCCCTCCACCACCTCCACTTCCATCCCCACCAGCACCACCCCCTCCACTTCCATCCCTACCAGCACCACCACCACCATCTCAATAGCCTGTAAGACTCAGCCCCAAGGACAGATGATCTGATACGGTGCAGTTTGGAGATAAGACCAAGAAGGGTCCCTTGGTCCTCAAGGAAAGAGTCCCAGTTGCCTTGAAGACTCACTCGCACAGGCTCTGATGTCCACTGGCCCTAACCCAAGGAATCAGGAGGCAGCTGATGCTTGCTCAATCTCGCTTGGAAGGCATTTTCTCCTCCTCTACTCTATGAAGGAGGGTTAACCAACTCAGAAAAGCAGGAAGACCAAGCCATCTTGCTATTTGGCTGGGGATAACCTGGTATTTGTAATGAACTCATCTGGGACAGACAGCTAAATCCAGGGGCGAAGAGAGGGTATTATAAACCATAAAATGTATGGGCATTAAAACGTGACAGGTAACATTCTGTGACCAAAAGCAACGGGCCACAAAGAGGCTTTTCGGAACAGCCTGGGTGAGTCCCCTCCCATCCCTCCCTCACAGGTGCTGACCTCACACATCTTTGTTTCAGGGAAAAGAAAAGGCATTTCATTACAAAATTAAAACTGTGTGGATTAGAGAATAAAACATAAAGGGTGTTAATCCAGAAGCCATGCAAAAGAGGCAGGAAAGTTTAGACAGGAAAATAATAGGACATACAATTTCATATTTGTCAAAAAAAACAAAAAAATGAACGATCTAAACATGTTCCACCCTTCTCCCAAAATAAGGGCTTGGAGCTTACTCGTCAGGCCCGAAACAGAACAAAGTGGAGAACTTTTTTCGCCCTCACCAGCTACCAATAGCACTGTTGGGAAACGGGCAGATAAGGCCAGCTATATTTGTGCTGGGGAAGGGAAGTGAAAAATGAGTCATCCAGCTATCTTTGAATATCAATGGGAACAGAAGTCCCTTTTGGACTGACCACGTTCCGGCAAAGAATGTTCTGGCGTGCGACTGGGCATTGAGGAAATCCGCTATGTTTGGACACACCAGAGAGAATTTAATCGCCCGAGCCCTCATCAAGTCCACGCGAGGCCCCAATGGCTGGGTCCCTCCCTCGGTGCCATGCTGGCTCCGACATGTGCTGTGTACTGTTCTACTGGGCTAGGAACATCTGGTGATCAATGAGCCTTCGTGTCATCGCCTCACTGAGGCTTGGCCTTTGATGGGTCTCCGAAGAGCTCAAAACGGAACAATCCTTCATGTCAGACAAGATGGACAGAATAGCTTCTCAAGTTGAAAAGGAGGACGGGGGAGCAGAGGTGTGCACAGGGGATGGAGACGAGAAGGGGAAGAAAGTGATATGAGGGGGGAGAAAAAGACTTGGGGGGAGGGAGGAGATGATGAGGCCCTTCCTCTGCCCCTGGAGCCCACGGTATGCTCAAGCCATAGGTCCCCTGGTTCCATTCCGTCGTATCCCATCTCCCAGTGCTGAGTGGATTTGGGACTTGGTGGCAAGCTATCCACTCTACTAGAGACTTCCAACAGTGACAGAAGCAAACAATCCAGAACTTCATGTGAGACCAAAGGATAAAAACTCACAGAAGATGATGAAACCTCTGTGACGCAGTCTCAACTGATTCCATGAGGGGCATTTTGCTCATCAACGGAACGTTTGGTGTTTTCCAACACCAGGCCACATTATTCCGAACTCCCCTCCTCCTCCTCCTCAGCAGCACAAACATGCATCCTACAGACGGGAAGCTTCCAAAATGAACTTTTATAGGCAGGGAGTTTACAACCCTCTGAACATGTTTACACTTAACATTTACCGTTTTCCTGCAAGTTACACTACAACAAATCTCATGGGGTAGTAGTTAGTCTGAATTTCAAGCCACGGATGGTAATGAGTAAATACGTATATTATTATATAAATTCCTTCGCAGAACGTGTGTTGTAACTTTCCCGAAAAACTACCGAACCACTTGGAAAGTGTCCTCGGATTCTCCAAGCTGTGTAATTGGGAAAAATGAACAAGAACCTAATGACACTTGAAGTTGGAGAAGGAAATAACAGGTCGGGGGGGTGGGGTAGAAGATCTCGTTCTCACCGTGGCACCACTGCTTCGGAGCCATGTGGCTCCGGACAAGCCACTGAACAGTGTCTGGGCCTCAGTTTCCCCATCTGTAAAGCAGGAGGACTGGCCTGTGCCCAGCCCTATGTACATGGCTGCTATGAGGACCCCACTAAGACAAAAAATGTGACAGCCGTTCTGAGCCCCATATAAATAAACAGCAGACGGTCTTTAACCTCCATGGCTGTTGTTTCATCTTGAGGAAATCAAAAGCCCCTCAGAGAATCGCCCTGGTTAGAGCAGGAAGGGGATGCCACACACCATGTTGGTGCCACATCGGCCACAGCCCTTTCTTCAGGGAGAAGAGCTGGGCATGACCTAAGCAAAGGCACTCAGATGCCCACTCACTCTGCCACTCCAGCCACTGCCGGTCTAGACCGGAGCCAACAACAGCCCCCTTTAGAGAAAACCCCTCTGAAGGATGCCAAAGCTCTGTACACTACATGCACTTTCACACAGGCTGGAGGCCAACACGCATCCCAGACACGCCAGACGCATGGAAACTACATGTGACCAAACCACGCACCACGGGAACGTACCCACAATGAAGCCAGACTGTCTACACAACACTGCCGACTTGTAGACCTGGAAGATGATTTCATTGGTGACTTCTGTGGGCTCCTGGAGAGTTCTGTTCTTCTGATGACCCAACAAGATAGATATTCTAAGTCAGGGGTCCTGAAACTTTTTAAACAGGGGGCCAGTTCACTGTCCCTCAGACCGTTGGAGGGCCGGACTATAGTTTAAAAAAAAACTATGGAAAAAAAAACAAAACAAAAAAACTATGAACAAATTCCTATGCACACTGCACATATCTTATTTTGAAGTAAAAAAAACAAAACGGGAACAAATACAATATTTGTATTTGCATGTGGCCCGCGGGCCGTAGTTTGAGGACCCCTGGTCTATGATATGGATGTCAGCACAGGGCAGTGAAAGACGAAAGATAACCAGGCCTGGGGATGTCAGAGCCCGAGCAGGGATCAGGGCTGTGGAAAGCTCTTGTCAGGACAGAGGGAAAGAAGGGCGCAGGCGAGGCCCGGCCAGGGTGCAGCTCTGTCCCAGGTGGAGGGTTCAGGAGGCCCCGGGAGACTCACCTCATTGTGCTCCAGGCAGTAGATCATCAGCTCGGAGAGGATGACCACGCCGGTGCGGCCCACGCCCGCGGTGCAGTGGACCACGATGGGCGGGTGCCGGCTCTGGGTGCCCTCCAGCATGCTGTTGGTGTGCCGGCGCACCGACTGGATCTCCTCCAAGTAGGCTGCAAGACAAAGGGCACGTCCGTCACGCGAGCCCCGCGAGGCTTTGCCTCCAGGAGCGGGGGGAAGCCAAAACGGATGGGGAATCTTTTTTTTTTTTTAAGTGACAGTGATTTACAGTTCTTACAAGACACTAATTATTTGGCTGGTACCCACGGTACAGTCCCGGAGCCAGAGAGGACCAGCTGGGAGTCAATTAGTCCATGGGAGAATTTGTTCTTTGAATTAAATAGTTCTTTTTTAAAAATTAAATTCGGTTTTCCCCTCTGCAAATCCCCAAGTCCCCCAAGCAGATGAGTTTCGACATTACTTACAGCAATTCCTCCTATTAACAGACGGGGATCAGAGCACCAGCGAGGTCCCCTTGAAACGCCCGCCTGGCAGCGCCCGTGTCTGGTGGGAAGAGCCTCCATCTGCCCTCTCCCTTCCCCTCCCTGAATGAGCGAATGTCAACCGAGGCTCGACTTCGTTTTTAGATTTTAAAATAGACATCGGGGGGCCTGCTTTACAGCTTGGATTCCAACTGGTTGAGTAGCTCAAGGTAAACCACCCCCAGCCCCATTTCTGGAGGCCACATGTTTGGGGGGAGTCGTGCCATCTTCCCCATCCCTCCCAGCATCTGCCTAGCTGAGCAGGGCTGGGGGGAGGGGGGTCTCTTCACTACTCCATTGGGGCACAAGTGAAAAATTACATTGTCCTTCAGGACCATAAAAAAATAAGGGTATACATGTATTAAAAAAGGGTAAACAGTCCAGGAAGTGGAGAAAGTCAATTAATAATTGAGATTTTGTAGTGGCTGGCTCAGGGAGAAGCAGATTGGAAGGCCTGGGCACTCAGAAAAAGCTCACCCTGATGCAGCTACATACACGAGACTCGGGGAGATGCTCAAATTGGTGAAGAGGAAAAAGGGCATGCAACCTGGTCTGGTTCATCTAGAAGCATCTGTTTTACATACAGTCAATAAGAACTCCTGTTTTCCTTATTCGCTTATCTCATTACAAAGTCATTCTAGGACCTGACTCCACACACTGGTCTGGAGTCCCTTAGCCATGTGAATGAACGCACTCACACTGTTTAAAAATAGTTTCTATATTTTTTCAGTAATTTAGATCGGCCTTCCCTCAGTGGGTTCTGATTTTAAAGATTTGGCTATGATTTTAACCACCTTTTAGACTCAATCTTGTATTATCAGAGCTGTCAATCATCAAACTGGTCTATTTTTTTTAAGTGATCTACTTTTATTGTTCCCATGTTCTGTGTCTTGGAGAAAATTCTGACTAGTCAATTAGGGAAGGATTACTAGAAAGAAACAAAAAGAATACTATTGTGAGGAAAGCGAGTTCTGCGGAGGTCACTGCCCTCCCTTATTAATATCTGAGCTACAAACCTCAGCAACTCACAAACCCTCTCCATCACGCTCTAGATTCTTTGATTCCAATCACCTTTCTCTTCTCCACTTTCAGTGTCCAACTCCAGCACCATAATCATGTTAGTGGGAAACTAAACACCTTTATCAATGTATAAGTATGCATAGAAATCTTTCTGTTGGAATTTGTGAAATGGTACATTTAGGCTAACTGTAATGTTGCTACTGTTAGGAATCGTAAGGTAAATATCTGATATGCAGGATGGTCTCAGGCAACCCCTGTGAAAGGGTCGTTCGACCTGCAAAGGGGTCGCGACCCACAGGTTGAGAACCGCTGCTTTCGTGGGAAACTAAACACCTTTATCAACGTATGAGTATGCAGAGAAATCTTTCTGTTGAAATTTGTGAAGTGGTACATTTAGGTTTTTAAAAACCTGTCTTCTCTCTCTTTCCCCCTCTGCCTCCCATTCTAAATGAATATCAAAATAAACTCAAGGTGGGACGATGCCCAATCAACTGAGCCACACCAACCAGGGCTTATCCGAGTAATTATTCATTCATGAGTGAAGTTCTAAATCAAGGTGGAATCAATTAATTTACCACAGTTTTAGCAGCTTAGCTGCATAAAAGGTAAAGAGAATATGGTAAGTGACATATATTTGTCTTCTCTGTTCCTCATAAGAAGGGACAGATACGTCCCTGTTATAATACTTTTGCCACTTAATAGAGAGCGTTCTCTCTTTCCATTTCACCTCCAACAGATCAGACCACTGACACAGTTGGTAAAACCCTGGGAAGAGAACACTTACACAGAAATCCTTGGACATCCTCCGGGCAGCCGTGATCTGGCCAGTCAGTATACTGCAAATGCCACACCGTCCTTTCCTGCCCGGACAAAAGGTGCTTGACCTTCAAGCCTGTGGTTGCATAGCAACCAGAATCTGTTCGGAACTTCGTGGTGACCTTGAACTTGCCATAGGTGGCTGAGCTGTGCTTGGAACCCAGCTTGGGCCAGTATCGGTGGCTCTTGGTGCGTCCGCCCTCCTGAATCACACACAAAAGTAAAGTTGGAAATTAGTCAAGGGAAGCAAGCGCTTATCCTCTTAATCTTAAAATCTGAGGATAGGAGGAAACGTGAATAGCTTCTAAGTCACTAACTCAGTAGCACTGTGCAGTGTCTATCACAGATTAGATCCTACAAATCTTAGCTAAGACCCATAAGAAGATGTACAATGGCAGTTACATCAATGGAAAATTTAAAAGATTCACAACTGAGCTGCAGTTGAATGTCAGAGAGAGAAGAGCCAGAGCGAAGTCTAAAGGTGAGAACACGCTTGGGTGTTAAAGAAACAGGAGGAAGGTGGTAGCGAGGAGGTTGGAAAGGCCTCCTGGTCCATGGGAGGCAGTTTGGGTTTCACTCCATGGACAGTTGGAAGCTGTCCAAGGGGATGGAGTGACCTCAGGCAGGGGAGTGACCGCGTCTTAGTGGTCAATCCAGGTCACACTCTGCATTTCTGATGTTCAGCCCAGGGCTCTCCTCTCTCTATTAGACCACACTGAGAGAGAGAGAGAGAGAGAGAGAGAAAGACATGTGAGAGAGAAACACCAATCGGTTGCCTCCTGTATGCGCCCCAAACGGAGATCGAACCCTCAACCTAGGTATGTGCCCTGACTGGGAATCGAACCCGCAACCTGGTGTACGGGACGACGCTCCAACTGAGCCACCCAGCCAGGGCCACCACTATCTTCCAATGGGCTGTTCTGGAAAGCAACTGCTCAGAACAGTCCATGAAGAAAATGTGACTTTTTTCAGTGATCTCTGTTCCCCACCTTTAAAAATTGTTAGCAAAGGGGTAACCCCATAAGTATTGGTCAAAACCACACGAAGCTAGTCCCTTAAATGATTTCAAAACGTAAGTTAAAATGGATCGAAAGGAACAAAAGGAAGTGGTTAAGATAAAACACTGAGCAAGTGACAAGAAAAGAAACCTAAAATGTCTTCCCCCCAAAGACAGCAACTCCCGGTGAACTGCTCGGTGGTGTGTGCCCATTTTCATAACGTAGACGTCTCTATTACAACAGAACAACTGTGTGACTTGGCAAAGGAAGAAAACACATTATTTTTCTCTCCCTAAAGAATAAAGACCTCTACAGGCCCCACAGCTCCGGGCTCCTTCTGCGATAAGCATGAGGGATGTCAGCCGGCCATGGCCGTGGTTGGAACATGTGCCGATTCACCCACAGCAGCCCAGGTTCTCGAGTCCCAGGGCAAAGACTATGGATGGTGTTGTCTGGCACACAGAAGTGAGCTGGTTCTTTTTGGTTTAATTTCCGTTCGTGGCAATGCAGGGAAAAGAGTGAAAAGTTGATGAAAATGGGAGCCAACAGATTATCTTTGGGAAATGAAACCCAACTACATGGAATTGAGAAGAGGAGACACGTGCAATGCCAAAGGAAGAGGATTTGCAGAGAAATGGTGCCACAGGAAGCAGCACGGAGCAGCGAAGTCCCCGACACGAAGCCCATTTTCTGGCCACCCCGCCCCCTGGAACAGGGGGCTGCCGGCCACTCCCCTTACCTCCTCCGCAAGGTTCTCGAGTCCCAGGGCAAAGACTATGGATGGTGTTGTCTGGCACACAGAAGTGAGCTGGTTCTTTTTGGTTTGTTTAATTTCCGTTCATGGCAATGCAGGGAAGAGTGAAAAGTTGACGAAAATGGGAGCCAACAGATTATCTTTGGGAAACGAAACCCATCTACGTGGAAGTGAAAAGAGGAGACAGTGCAATGCCAAAGGAAGAGGATTTGCGGAGAAATGGTGCCGCAGGAAGCAGCACGGAGCAGCCAAGTCCCCGACACGAAGCCCATTTTCTGGCCACCCCTCCCCCTGGAACAGGGGCTGCCGGCCACTCCCCTTACCTCCTCCGCGGTGACCATGGCGATCACGTTGGCTCCCTGCTCCCACACCATCTGCCAGAAGTCATGGCACGTGTGCGGCAGGGGCCCCTGCGTGGCGATGTAGTGCCATTCGGCCCCGCCAACCACCACCTGCAAACCAAGGAAAGCATCGGTGAGGCAGCCCCCAATCCTGGACCGAGGTACCTGCTGACCACGGGTGGCCACATGGCTCTGCCAACATCAAAACCCCTGAGGCCACAGGGGGCGATGGAGACATTCTCACATGAAAATGCTATTAATCTTTTTTTCTTACTGCAACCCCCCGGAATTATGCACAAACCAGTGCATTTTTTAAAAGCACACATATACATAAACATATCCACACACACATACACACACACGTTAGGTGAACACACACACACACACACACACACACACACACGTTAGGTGAATATGCATGTGTGTGTGTGTAGCCTAACAGAATTTATTACAGAAACAAGAGTAATGCTTGTGTGCAATGCACTTTGATCATTTCCATTCTTTTCTCTATTCTAGTCTATTTACAAACAAAAAATACACCACCACCACCCAAACTGGTCCTGACTCTAAATGGACTCTACACCCCACTGCTATACCGTGACCCCGTGTGAGAAACAGTGCTCCGCGGCGTCCTTTCAAACAATAACAACGTCCACCGAGGAGTAACACCCTCCAGGAGGAATGTCTTTCTGCTGCTGCGGACCTGATTCGAAGAGCATCATGAACCTCGGCTGTACCCGCCACTCCCTGTGCCACACACGGTGGAGGCGTCACGAAGGCACTTAAGTCAACCACACATGATGTTCTGCCATTCACAGCGTCCAGCCAAACTTCGGAGCCGTGAGATGGTTTTAGAAAATCAAATCGTTACCCCGTACAGCTCAGGGTGGCCTTGGGAGGAGAATTCTGCAGCTGTAAATTTCAGCGGCGGACAACCATAGTAAGTTGTGAGCTGAGTGCTGAAGGCCGTGCCATCTGGGGGAGATGGTAGCCTTTGCGAGGACTCTTTCATGTCCCCTTCCATTCCTGTGCCTTGGCATTGCAAAGCCAGGCCCCTCACACTCCACCAGTGCAGATCTCTACATAGTTCTAGGAGCAATGAAGTGATCATTGTTTGAAGCTTTTCCCCCCTCATTTGTTTTATGAAACTATATGCCTACTTGATTCAAACAAAAAAACAGCGTCAGTGAATTGTCTCATTACACAAGGCATGTTTAGGTCAACGCTGGCAAGCCAGATCCGTTTTCCAAGTTCCGGGGGAGATAGCATCCATATAGCTGCCGGCTGGCGAGGCGCTGGGTTGTCTGTGGAGCTGTGATTTTAAACATTAGCCTCCCTGGCATCCAACATATAGGAACCGTAAATACTCGCAGAGGCGGCTGCTGCTGCCTGGGGCCTTCAGCAAATTCCAAGTATTGACAGGAGGGTATTAAAAACGGCATTAAAAACACAACCAGCAAAGCTACGGAGGTAGATTTCACAGATGTGATTCCACCTCTGGAGCAAATCAATCTGCTCTGTGTTAACGGCGGCTCGGAACCCGGGGAGCAAACGTTGGCAAGGTACACGGCTCGATTCCGACTGCACCGACAAGTTCTTGCAAGCTCTGCGGGTCTATGAAACGCACCCATGTCTAACCCAGATCCGCAAGATGAAATGTGGGCCCCGGAGAACACTGGGGAAGGGAATGCCTCTGCTCAGTGCACCCCGTGGGCACGGCTGAGGCACAGGGACGGCTTTTTCCAGGCAGCAGATGGAAAATGGGGGGGAGACTGGGCCACAGAAGAAGACAGTAAAACATCGCCACAGAAGAGTTCCATAGACTTTCTATCACGAAGCAGCTGTGGGAGCCGCATCCTTGTCTGACCACATTATTTTGGCCACTGTTTGTCAAGCCTGACGAAGCCCATGACACGCACCATCGTCAGTTTACTTAAGACTCGTTTCCTGGGGCTCGTGTTTGTGTTTTTTTTTTTTTATTGTTTTCCTTCTCGTTCTCAAAAATGAGAGTAAAATATGCAACCTGATCCAGGATGATGCTCTTTCATATTTCTTTTGACAGTACTTCCTGATACATTAAAAAAATAGACATGGTTATCTATGCCCTGTGTGCAAAAACACTACACCCCACACCCTGGTTCACTTTTCATATTTTGATTCAAAACTGTTAGAACCGATACAGGAGCCAGACATCTGGCTGTGTTTTGGAGGCTCAAAGGAATCTACCAAGGATCTGGCTACAGTTGAAAAGCCCAATGAGGAAAGGAAATAACCCTGGACGAAGCCAGAAACAGGTTTCTAAGGTTACTGATCATACCGGACTCATAATGTGAGCCTTATCCTGTTTAAAAACGTCCTGCAACAACTGCTTTAACAGCGGTACGTGCATAAATTCTTCTATTTCAGACGGCAGAGCAAATGGTGACGATTTAAACACGTATGTTCTGTTATCAGGGACAATGAGGAAGGTAAGCGATTTAGGAAACATCTAACATGAGCATCCTTATCTCTGAATTCTAACCGGGGCCAAACTAAGCTGACTAATTTTCAAGTCTATGAAATACTGAGATAAAAAGGTTTAAGTTTCTGAAATATTAACAGAAATTGAATGACCCTAACGCACTGGATAAGGAGGCAAATCTTGCAAGTCACTGGCAAGCACACCTCCATGGTTTATGATTACATTCGCCCACTCTTCTAAACATCATGCAACTTGGGGACAAAGTCAGGTGTCAAACGCATCACCTGTCGTATTACCAGGGAGAATGGTACGTTTTGTGACTCCTGAGCATCACAAAAGCTTCAGCGACAGTAAGATAATGCCTGTGACTTCCAAAGTCTCCATCGTCCCCTCATTACAAATGGAAAAGGACAGTCCTCGGGTTCTCCTGTGAGTCTGGGGGAGAGTTATAACCCACAGAGAGGAGAAAAAGTTAAATCCTCTGTAAAGAGCGAGCTTCAGAAATAGCTGACCCGAGCTGATGCCAAGGCCGCCAGCTTCCTCCTGTCTGCAGTGCTGGGCATGCCCTTCCCGTTGAGTCAGAAAAGCCCAGAAGTTCAAAAACATTCCCTCGGGGTCTGGGGACAAGCCAAGATGCACAGTGGCAGCCGTCCTACATTTTTCTCTCCCAGCATTTTTACCTTTAACCCCCGGCATCTTCCACAAACCTTCCCAGCACGCTCCCCGCCTCACCTTGATATGGGAGGCGTTAATGTAACCTGTGTTGTTTTCTTTGGTCGGTATCAGCTCCACGCGATTCTCCTCGTAGGGGACAACCTCGCGGATCCGGCTGCGCTCCGCATTTTCTGGCAGAGCCGCTGTGCTGAAAATGCCATTGGCCTTTTTCTTTGGGATTTGCTCGTATTCTGTGAACACCATGCCCTCTTCCAGCTTCTTCTTCAAGGTCCTGAACTGCAACAGAAATGAACCTTCAGCTCACTGAACAATCTCACCCCAAAAATCCCAACAAAACCACCGGGTTTCTTTAAATATTGACAGTGAGGCTGCTAGTTAAGCAGTGTCAAGATGCCCAACGAATGCTTGATGATTTGGTCTCATTAGTAGCCACAGTGCTAGTTTTTCTTGTCCAACCACCAATTTCCTTCTCATTCACAGCTTCAACAGGACGAATCAGCAAAGCCAGGCAAGAGGTGAAGTTCAAAATTGGTATCTGTGTCACTAACACCTCTGTTTAAAGTCTTAATGTGAGGAGATTGTTACTCTTCATTACCCCAACCCCCTTTTCTCCACTTATACAGCCCATTTTACTGAGATGAATATTAAGATGATGCTGGTCCATAGCCCTTCAGTTCTGGGGATTACACCCCCCTCTCGCTTTATTTTTCCCACGGCCAAACTACTAATTACAATAAAAGGTACTGATTGGATTAAATGATTCCTCTGAAATCCCTCCTGGCTTTAAAAACATTCTAATACTTCATATATACCGACAGGAATCTAAAACCCTGATGTTATGAGCACTCAAAGCCTGTTTCTTTAACCTCTGATTGCAATTTCAGGCGCTAAAGGAACACTTTCCCCACCTCGGAAACACTAACATGCACCTTATTCTGACCGTGGGTGGAGGGGATGGCGTCACAGAGAATTCTATAAATGCTTGGGTAAACCACTCACTTCCTAATAAATGCTGACCATTCATAAACATCACAGACCCTGAGAGCGACAGCAATCGTTTTTGCAACTTTCTCGGGTTTGCAAAAAGGGAAAGAGGCCCGAAGAAAATGAGTGGCTTGACCCAGGCCCTATGGCCCGTTAGGGGCTTTAGGGGCCGGTCTCTCTGTCAGCCATCACCGCGCCACCTTGACAAAGGAACAGTAGGTACTTGGTAGGGACCCATTTAATACAACACAGTCAGACTACGTCTTGCTAATCTCAACCTGAAGAATTGATTCATCCCATAAACCTCGGTGCTGGCATGTTGGGGCAAAGAGAGAGCTCAGGAATCCAAAGAGCACAGGGAATGAATCACATGCTTGACACGCCCAGGGCTTACCCTCTCGTCCATGAGAATCCGGGTGCCATCAACTCGGCCGTCTTCCCGCCCCGAGACCCGCGCCACCGAGAGGCCATTCAACGCTGCCAACATCAGAGGCCGCTTCTGCGCCTCCAGGCCTGCCATCTTCTGCTTCTCTAGATTCTTGTGGCAAGAAAAGGCATGTTCTCATTGTTTACAATACCGGGAGAATTCTGGAATGTGTTTTAATCTCCCCAAATCTGTAACTCCCCAGCCAAGGAATGCAGACAACCACCATTAGTAGGGCGAATTCAAACACAGCCTACCCATTAATTCCCACCGTGCCTGAGGAAGCCCGTCCCTCCGGGACTCCTGCGCTTTTAGTTTAAAGCAGATGAATAAACGAACACACAACAAACAAATAAGAGCAAAGACTGCAAACAGCCCAGCCGACGTGGCTCAGTGGTTGAGTGTCGACCTATGAACCAGGAGGTCACGGTTCGATTGCTGGTCAGGGCACATGCCTGGGTTGTGGGCTCGATCCTTGTGGGGCCTATAGGAGGCAGTCAATCAATGATTCTTTCTCATCACTGATGTTTCTTTCTTTCTCTCTCTCTCTCTCGTTCTCCCTTCCTCTCTGAAATCAATAAAAACATATTTTTAAAAAATAAAGCATACAAACAGATGAGTGTTATAGTTTGAGATTTTGATGCAAACAGAAGTGGAACCAATTTGCAGACTCTTCCGGCCACCACAGGTGAGGGGATCATCTTACCCTTGGTTTCTTTTCAAACCTTTTAGGTATTTTTTTCTTAGTCTATCATTTATAAATTTATTCCCCAGAGAGCAGTGTCTTGATATAACCATGGGTGCAGGGGATGGCATCACATTCATCCCCTCAGTGTCCCCTGCAGTAGGAATGGAGCCCTGGTTTGTGAAGTTACGACACTTGCACCAGGGACTGGCCGACCCCTCAGACCTACAAATGGAGCTTCTCAGAGGAGGATTAACTGAGACAGCGTGAGAAGAGGACCCATGAATTTCAGCCACAGGGTGTAAGACTCTTACAAATAGTGACCTCGGTTTCTCTAGCCCAGGCAGATTTTGAATTTAAATTTTTGGGGTTTTTTGTTTGTTTGCTTCCAAGTTTGTTTTTGTGAGAGAGAAACTGTTCTCTCTTTAGTTGGGAATTGGTTTCACAATTCTGCAAAGTTTTGAGAGGACAGTAATTGGGGTTTTCCCAATGGCTATGCTTCTGTCCCGGGCACGGTGACCGACTGGGCCTACGGCAAATGGTCATGAACTCACCTAGTGAGAAAGGAAAGCCCAGTGGTAAACTACATCTCTTAGCCTCTTCTCACTTATCGTGTCAGCTTATTGCCAGAGATTTTTTTAAAAAATAACTCAAAGATCTGATGTGGCCTTTTCTCGTCCCTGCAGCTGATTCCTGGTTCCGGGGCTACAAACGTGAAATGTCCTTAAGCAGCAGGAGGGGCCAGAAAGAGGAGCGATGGAGACAGCAGGCCTGAGTCAACCATTCAACACACCAGCAGCTCCTGAGTTATGGAGAGTTGGCTGCAGGGCAAATTCTCACCATGCCTGTCCCCTCAGGTTCCCATCCTCAACCTCTTTCTCATTGCTCTTACCCTGGATCTTACCCTGGAGAGGCCCAGACAGCCTTCTCTTATCATCTATTCCTGAGAAGCCCAGCCAAAGCTGCCCATCGGTGCGGAGGGCAGAGAAGCGTCTGAGATGTGGGGAGGAGGTTGGGGTTGTTTCTTCGTCAAAAGCCAGGTGCAGAACCACCTGGCACTGTCGCCATCGTGCCTGGCACACTGGTTTGCTGAAGAACCTCCTAAACCTGCTCTGAGGCCGGGACACCAGCCCGGGGAGGAGTCCTTGAGCTCCTGAGTAGACAGGATTTGGGAAAAGTTCGATGGGGAGAATGAAGTAGGGATGGGGTCACGACGTTCCTGAACTATGACTTAAGGGTAAAATCAGCTATTCACGATGACCCCCCTGGACGGGGGGGGACAGCACGTGGGACACACAGTGGAAACCCCTGCTCCTTGGTGTTAAGCCTGAAGCTCCAGGTAGGGAACCAGCGCCAGGTTGGCTGCTGCAGGCTTTTGTTTAACATGGGTAACAAGGGAAGTGGAGGAATTTGACCAAAATGAGGCAACGGGACCGTGGAGGCATCAATAAGTATCAAGTGAGCAAAGTGTAGACTGACAGGCTGAGCTGTCTTAAAGGAGCCTGGGGCCAAGAAGTGCCGAAAACCCTTTTCTGCCAATAAATCACTTTTCCAAGCTGGCAAAGCTCTCCCCTGAGGCAGCCACACTCGAATTTCCTCTCCCAGCCCACAGGTTGTATTGCCAGAGGCTCAAGCACATCTTTCACAACTTCCCGCTGGGAACAGTTACACGTGGACCATTCCACAATTTCCTCTCCCAGCCCACAGGTTGTATTGCCAGAGGCCCAAGCACATCTTTCACAACTTCCCTCTGGGTTTGCCAACCGTGGGAACAGTTACACCTGGACCATTCCACGGATGGCCGTCTGTGAGGCTGAAGATGCTCGAAGGTTTGAATGAAGTAATGAAGTTGTTGCGGATTAGATTCTGAACCCAGGAACTTGGCTTCCTTAAACATTGGCCCTTGACGGTTCTTTGCAGGTGGATTCCCACTGTGCATGTGTGTGTGCATGTGTGTGTGTATGTGTGCATTCACATACATGTATCTGAATTCTTAATAGACTAAGCTTAACAGGGAATTGCAGCTCAACAGTAAACTTCCAAGTTTACTGTAACTTTCTTGGCTTTGTGTTTACCGTCTATTGAAAAAAAATCTGAAACTCAAGCTGACACACTGCACACAGGCTGGTCAATATTGGCGAGCCATCCTGACATATAGACTCATAGATACAAAAAACTCTCAGGAGATGTTGTTCTTTTAATATCTAACTGGGGGGGGGAAAGCTTTCCCCTGGGAAAAAAACACACACACACACACAAAACACCAACCGGTGCAGGAAGGTGAGCTCCTGGCAGCTTACACAGGAAGTCGGATTCTGAATAAACAGCAAAATACTGGCCATGACCTCAACCTCAACCTCAACACCACCAGCCTGGAACATCCTAATTCCATGACTGCACTTTGTACCAAGCGTACCCATCGGCATCCATGTAGGAGAATGGAAGATGTATTTGAAGGGGCAAGCACAAAGTTTTGTGAAAAATGCCACCTGTTTAAATGCCAAGTGACCCTCTACATCCCTAACCTGTCCCTGAACGCACTTCGCACCTTCTTCAGTGTCTGCGACAGGTGCTTCCGCTGTGAACTTTCTCAGGGACAAAAAGCAGAGAAGGCTGCGGGGGAGACCAGCGTGTGAACTGTCCCCCCAAATGGCCCGGGAGGGGAGGACACTTACCCGGATCATCATCTCTCTTTCTATAATGCTGTCCTCCAGGGAAAACATTTCGGACACCGGCCTCTCCTTCACGGGCTCCTTCTTGACCCGCTCCTTCACGCTCGTCAGGTCGGGCTCCGAGATGGACGGGCCAAGGGAGGACCCATTGACGGCCAGCTGGTCCGCTCGGGAGACGCTGATGGCCTTGGCCGGCCCATGCCTCAGCACCCTGGCTCTGGCGATGGCCGGGGGGACGCTGACCTGGTCTTGCCTCAGCGCCCCGTTGCTGACACTCTTCCTGGGGCCAGGGTACTCGGGCGGGGGCTTCTTGGGGATCCGCGCTAAGGCTGCCTGCAGCTGGGCGCTGTACTCCATGTTCTCGCGCAGCCCGGGGATCCGGGGCGCCGGTGCCGCGGGCTCCTCCTCCTCCTCGCTCTCACTGCTGTGGATCAACATCGTGGCATCCGAGAAGGTCTTCTTGTGGTGATACTGGGGCAGCTGGGGGACCTCGTGGCCCCCGGGCACCTCCTTGGGGGGCCCCTGCTCCCGGAGCGTGTTGCGGCGAGCCATGGGGATGTTGAGGGACTTGAGCGTCATGGCCTCCATGCCCCGCACCATGCTGCTCATCACCTCCAGGCTGTGGCGCTTGTTCACCGTGCCGTGGTGCTTGGTGGCCGTGAGCGGCTCGCTCACCTCCTGCAGGGACTGGTGCACCACCGGGGCGCTGTCCTCCTGGAAGGTCTTCACCGACAGCTGCACTTTGCGGGTCACCAGGTCGGGGCTGCTGCCGCTGACGTACT
>NW_005357346.1:498741-518805 GCF_000412655.1 Myotis brandtii | reverse complement strand
TAGGGGGGCGGCGGCCTGAAGAGATGGTTTTTGAGCATGTGGGCCGTGTTGTAGCTGTGCGTGCCCTGCAGCTGCATGTTGGCCAGCTCCGGGGTGCTCACCGTGTGGGAGATGGCGCTGGCCCCCGGCTTGCTGGGCACCGAGTTATTCTTTGGGTTTATCTGGTCGGACGGACCCACAAGTTTGCTGCCGTAGCCCCCCTGTGGCCCATAAGGGACAGTGTAGGGGTGCCTCTCCCGCATCTCGGGCTGGCTGTACACCAGGTCCTCCGGCTGGTTGTAGGCATGCGTGTTGAGGATGTTGAGGTTCCGCAGGGACTGACTCTGGCTGTCCGTGTGCACGACCCCCCTCTTCATCTGGCGCATGACCGTGTCGTAATCGGGGGTCGGCCGGTACGACGGCACGATGATGGCGCTGTGCCGGTGGCTAGGGATGTAGTCAGCCCGCATGATGTCACTCCCGGGGATGCTGAGGTTGGAAGAGACGGGCGACGCCTGGATGAAGCTCTGGGAGCAGTTCAGGGAGTTGATGCTGTGGACGCTGCACACGCTGCCGTTGGTGATGGTGCCGTTTAAATAATTTAAGTCCAGGCTGTTGTGGGAGTTGCAGTAGAAGGCATCTTCGTTCCCATGGAAAATGCTGTCTGCAAGAGGTCAAACAAAGGCCCGTGAACCACCACGCCATCAAGTCTATCCTCACCTAAGTCACAGCTTAGGATATGTGACATTTGACCTAAAGAAGTCCTAGCAAGTGCACACCCATGGGCTCCACCCACATTCCATCAAACCTGGACAGTTCCTGGATGAGGTGCCAATATACAGAAGGGACATCCTAAAGCATCCTGAGAAGGAAAAGCGAATCTAAACAAAGAAAGCAATGAACATTTGGAATAGATGGCCCTTGGTAAGTTCTCGATTTTGCCATGAGAATTGAAATCAGGTAGGAAGTGTGGCCTCCGTGTTGGGTTGACCTGTTCTCTTGTTCAGGGCTCCGCTTCAGGATGGCTATCTGGGCCAAGAAGCCAAGAACTTGAACCGTTTGTAGGCCATAAGCGTCTATAGACGCAAGCGGCGGACCTTTTTCCATTAAATTCAAAATACCGTGGCAGTTAACTGGTTAACAGGGCAACAGATCTGAAGTTACTGTGTACATGGAAATGACCTACAATGAGAAAGGTCCCTTTACCAACCATAGGGACTGCTAAGCCAACATAAAGACACAAGATAGATAATGTAGCCCGGAGGTCAGCAGCCAAGGCCAACACCTGACCAGCAATCAATTGAGGGCAAAATGGGAACCAAGAGTTCTCCCAGCCACTGCCGAACACTCTCCCCTAGACCTGATCTCATCACCGAGCCCAGGCCACATAAAACTTAACCATGGCTTAAGGAGGTACCTAACGAGCTAGAACGTAGAAAGTAAGAACCATTTCAGGCGTCCGATGTTCCTTACACACACCCTAGGGAGGCAACTTCTTGCCAAAACTTTTCTGTGAGCAAACTACATGCATGTTTCACCCCACAGATGTAAGCATGAGCCAAGTAGAGGAATAAAGGCAGAAAAGGTGGCTGTAAAC
Organism: Myotis brandtii; assembly: GCF_000412655.1. NCBI lineage: Eukaryota > Metazoa > Chordata > Mammalia > Chiroptera > Vespertilionidae > Myotis > Myotis brandtii. Next base: position 517,229 of record NW_005357346.1, on the reverse strand, counting down.
GCTCAACCGCTGAGGAGGAGGGGTGTGGTCACAGACCAGGTGGGATGAAACAGTCAAGATAAACCAGGCGACCAGAGAGACAAAGGCTGCATTTCTCTGCCTCTACTGGTAGGTGGGGTCTGGTGCCTGCCCAGGGAAGCAGGGTTACTGTGCTAGTCTGCTTATACACAGTAATGTTTTATTACATTTTAGATGGTCTCTTAATTGTCTTAGTTTTCATGTGCACACTAACAGTGCAGAGAGATTAAAAATAGCCAGCACAGGATAATGCAGAAAGACATTTTCCATTTCACACGGTCAATATTCAACATCTAATGCCATTCCTTCTTTGAGATGCAGGTGGTGTCATGATCAAGAGCACCGGCTTGAGGGTCAAGACACTAATTTTCGTATCCAAGCCCCTCCAATACCCTCCTGCATCCCAATCCTATATTTGTAAATTGGAAATAATGGTAATCCCTATCTCATCTCCTAGGAATATTTTGAGGATTATTGAAGGTGCTGAGAACAGTGCCGAAGGAGAGGACTTCCTCTATAAATGTTAATTATTATTATTACAATAATTATTGGAATGGGTTTTTTCCCCCACATATTTTGCATATGAGTTAAAAGACAGGAATATAACAGGTTTCCTTTATAAGTGCTGGGAGAGAGGGGCTGGCAGGAGAGACGGGAAGCAACAGCTAATGTGAAGGGTTGAGATTATTTGTATATTTCTTTCAATTGTTCTGGATGCCTGTATTCTCTGTCCGCATGGAAACCTGACCGACGGTGACGGGCTTTGTGATACTGGCAGTGAGGGTCAAGGGTACCCCCGTGGGCTTTGCTGCCACTCCCTCTTCTCTACGGAGGAGAAGAGAACTCTGCTCGCTGCCTTCCCCAGCTCCTTTTTGCAGCCAATTCTGGGGCAATTCCTCTCTCAGGGGTAAACGATAGTCTATGCTTTTCACAAATCGAAGCTGCTGCTTGCTGCCATTCAGACAATGACAATATTAAAATTGAAAGCATCAATTTTAAAAATTTTTATCCTCTTTTTAAAAAGTCTTCTTTACTGCTTCCCCGTCCTCAACCGTTCACCCGGAGAAGGGAAAATGGCAAGCCAGGGTTACCTTGCGAAGTGTGTGTTTCCGAGTAGTGTTCTCCACACTGGACGTGCATGGGAGGCAAGATGTACGGCTGCTGCCGGGGCTGAAACAGAGAACAGCACAGGTGGGTAGGCCTCTCACAAAGGGCCCTCCGCTGTCACGGAGAGCCAGCCGAGCACACAACAGTCCCCGGCGTCTGCAGGGGAGCAGGCTGGGGCTGCTCTGCCGTCTACCCCTGACCCACCCCTCTTCTCCTCCGTACCCCCTCCTCATCCCTAAGTCAGGACTGAAGAAACAAGATGGCTGGTTCAAGGTGAGAAAGACAAAGAGGCTACAATCAACATGAACATATCTATTTATAATCTATTTTCTAATACACTTGCAAAGCTCCCAATGCCTCTTTTTAATAGGACAAAAGTTTATATGTGAGTAAAATACATTAACAATGGCTAGAACATGCTGGGTTATCTAGAGAAGTTTTAGTGTGACCAAAGAAACCCACTCTCTCCAAGAAACAAATTGCTTTTTTTTCTCTAAGTACAAGAGACCAATACTGATCTACAAATGACAGTCGTTGTTGTTGCTTTTTAATCTTATTTCTCAATTACAGTTTACATTCAATATCATTTTGTATTAGTTTCAGGTGTATGCACAGTGGTTGGACCGTCATATCAGGGGGAACACTGTGTAAAGTAGATGATGCCTTTCTTTAAGGAATAACACAGAACACATGTATTATTATGGTCCACGTAAGAAGTAATGAGAATAAGGGTGCACCCTGTTTCATTCTGTTCAAAACTGGCTCCCTCCTAGAGCCGTGAACTCCTACACATCATCACAGCTGCACCTATGACCCAGGTCACAGCGCCACAGCAACCTCGAAGAGGGACAGGGTAGTATTGGGCCCAATTGCAAACTGATGTAAAAATCAGAACTGTGATCCACAACAATGAGCATGTAGTTCTTGGGACCACATATTGGCCCTCCCATTGCAGAACCAAATGTAGAGAATCCAACCATCTACCATCTACCCCTCCAGTGAAGAATCTTTTCCCGAAGACTCTTAAAAATGGCCATTTAGACTCAGCCTGAATAAGTGCCATCTGCAGAGGATGGTAAAACTTTTAAAGAACAACAACAACAAAAAATGCTAGACGAATTTAATATTTGGTGAGCCAGCAAAGGAAATAAAATCATATTTTGCTCATGTGATTCAGAGCAAGTCATTTAATCTCAGTAGGTCTTAGCTTCCTGTCAATCAAATCAAGCCCTTCCCTCGCCCTACCACAAACATGTTCCATTTTATTTTTATTCTAGAGGCCCAACGCACGAAATTCGGCCCTTGCAGCCCCTCGCAGCCCCGGCTTCCTCTGGAAGGTCGTCTGGACAGTCGTCCAAATGAATAGTCGTTTGGCTGTTCAGTCTAATTAGCATATTAGCTCTTTCACATCAATGTTTCTCTCTCTCCCTCTGTCTCTCTGTCTCTGTCTCTTCTTTCCTCTCTCTCTTTAAAAAAAAATTAGTAAAAAAACTGAAAAGCATTTTCTGATTAGTTTATTAAGCTCTATCTATGGCAATGAATACAGAAGAAATTGTGGAGCTGATATCTAAAGACATGCCTACATGTAACAAGCAAAAACGGTGATAAAACAGCAGATGAGAACAAGTGGATTGAAACAGGTTACATGCTGAAGGAACATGGTCTCATCCCCAGAATAAGGACTTACTCATGGGCTGAACCTTCAGCCACACTTAGATAAGTGATGGACATGATGGGCACAATGGGGCAAAACGGATATGCGTCACACCTACTTGGAAGACTTACACCCTTCTGCATTCTCACCTGATCTCACCTGGTCATAATGCACCAATCACCTCTCCTCTCAAATTAGCAACAAAAGGACACTCCATCCCCAGCACACAGACTACTTTTGATTGCTGAATATTTTATACGTACCAGAGAGGATCGGCTCCAGGTGGGCTGGCGTCTGATGGGGGGTGGAGAATTTGATTGTCTACATAAAAAGGTGAAAAGTCAGAATGGTTATTTTTCCTAGATACAAGACAGACAAGAGAGGGAGAAAAGGGGAAAGGAAACAGGACGGTAAGATTCGCAGCAAAACATAAATATTATTTCTGGGTGGTTAACACTAAGAACAATTACGACTCCCTTTTTTATTCTTTTCTGTATTTTCAAAATGTTTGGAACATAATGTACTTTTACAAAAAGTTTTACAAAGCACTGTTAGAAGAATAAGGCTTATTTCTAAGGAAACATTATTCGGGAAATACAAAAAGCAGACATTTTACCATTATTACATGGATTTTTAAAAATTGTATTTTTTGTCCCTTTGTATATGTGTAAACTCTTTCATAATAAAAAAGAACAAAAATATTTTTAAATGCTGTCAGTAAAATGAAAAAATAAAAATCCAAAATAAATATTTTCGAGGTATCAAGGTATTTTTCATTAAGATCAGACATATTGCAAATATTCATCTAATCAGATCCTTTCCAGACTGAGACTCAACATGATTTTTTTAAAATGTAGACTAAAAACGAGCAGGGACTAAGAATATCATCAAACTCTTAAGAACTGGAATATAAAAGGTGCCTTTGAGAAACAAGTCCCAAATTCCAGAATTACATTTTCCATTGTCCTCAATGAAAAATGCAATTCTTTAAAAGCAAAAAAAAACCCAGGACACGTAGAGTTGGCCATCAAGCTAAAATTCTTCAATTTAAAGCACTCTCCTTAGTCTGATATTGATGGAAACAATATAGTAATATTGGACTTTATTGAACTGGCCAAATACATTATTATTAGAACCTTCTCTCTCTCTCTCTCTCTCTCTCTCCTCTACATTTTTTATCCCCAAGTCAAGAAATATGGGAGCCACTCTCCAGGCTGTATCGGAGGTGACAAGCAGTAACTGTGAGAGAGGAAACAATATCAATGGCGGTCTTTTAGAAGTCAGAGAGTGGAGAAGGATGCTGTTACGATGATGCTAGTTTCGTAAAACTACAGAGGGATGTCCCGGAGTGAGACTCTGCAGCTGTACTCAGAATGTACTGTGTATGTGGGGGGGTGTGTGTACTTTTAAGAGAGGCCCAGTTTTTATCAGATATGAAGTGAGGAACCTCCCATAACTGGTTAGGAAGAAGAAAGGAATGGTTATTAGCCAAAGCAGAAAGGGAAAATACAATTTCTTTAGCTTTCAGTCTAATATGTGATGTTTGCCGATATCCTAAGAGAAGTCCACAGAAGAAATACAAATAATCGGTAAGTTTTATAGTAAATCCGCTTGCTGAGAAATGGTCGAACCAGAATTTTATTACAGTACAATTCACTTCTCCGCATATTTTCTAATTCAGCCCACAGAAGCTGACTACAGGACTCCTGTTAATGTCAAGGACAACCCCCGCAAATGAACGGCCACAGCAAAGAAGAACTGCAAAAAAAAAAAGAGCTAGCGGGGATCCCTGCCCCAGAGAAGAGCGAGCGTGCGCATGTGGGCTGGGAGGTAGCTCTGGTCAACTCTCCTCTGATTTACATTTGCAAACTTGGCTGGCAGATCTGATACTACCACTACACTTCCAGACCCTGACAGCGGCCAATGGCAGCGACTGCTGTGAAAGAGCGCGCATGGTGCAGAGAAAAGAGTCTGCAGGCCCCAGTAATGCAGCCGCCGCGTCAGGACCACACTCGCACACTCTGGGATGTGTCCACTGGGGCAGTGGAAAGGCAGTCCCTCTCTTGCATTTACATCCCTGACGTCCTTTGAAACGAAATTAAACACGTTGGGCGCCCCAACCGCGGACGTACTCTGCCGAGGAGCAACCTTTTGAAGGCAATCAAGGGAAAGGCAACACGAGCGTGAGCCCCAGCACGCGGTATCCAAGGTCAGGTCACATTTAAGTTCCCTCATCAGACTCCCTTTATCATCTTTATTTCCAAATTAAATGTAAAACACACACGCGGATGGGTGACATCCATTAGTGTCCTCCCAGTCCTCCTCTAATTGCCCTGGCCCCTCATTTACAGGGAGATGCCATGACCCACAGGCACACGCGGGGTTGCCCAACTGTGTCAGCGAAGCGGGGCCGAGGATGACAGGCGCGTCTTCTCTTTCAAGCGGGCTCGTCACTGTGTCACACGCTTCTGAACCTCCTCCGCGTCTGACACGAAGGGGCGCCCTGGCAAATTGGGAAGAGCTCAGCTCCTCCAAACTCATCGCAGAGCTTGGAAAGGCACTAATGGCAACAGTGGGCCGAGCCATCCAGGCAGTCCAAGGCTCACAGTCAATTTGTGAATTATTTGCTCTCTAGGCATAAGCTCTAACTACACCACACAGTCCTCATCATTAAAGCGCTCTCGGGCCCGCCTGGCGTGAACGCGCTCCTTTAGCTTCTACAAGGAATGAGGGGAAGAGAGGGAACAGGAAAAGCCATCTACAACATCCCCAAAGCACATGCATTTAATCGGGCCAAACCATCCATCCAGAGGGCAGACGGAACGTTTACTTACTCAGTGCAGATTTTGTTTTGTTTGTAAAACTTGTGCCGTGTAGCAAACAACCGAGAGATATACTTGGCATTTTCAATGTCATCCTTGGAAAAGACAGAGGAAAAAATAAACATTCCTTTGATTATATACGCATTTGACAAGGACTCCCTAAACAGGGACTCATCCTTTCCTGTCAATCACAAAGTAACACCCTGAGCCATACACCAACGTGCTGAAGATTCAGTGGCAGCCACGGGCATGAAGCCCATCAAGGGGCAACAAGACAGGACTGTCTGCAAAAGAATCCTTTATGCCCAAGGCCTTGGGGGCACGGTGATGAACTGGCATGTCTTCACATAATTCCAAACTAAGTGCTTTAAAAACGAATGAACGGCCCTATCTGGTTTGGCTCAGTGGCTAGAGCGTCAGCCTGTGGACCGAAGGGCCCCAGGTTTGATTCCGGTGAAGGGCATATGCCTGGGTTGTGGGCTCAGTCTCCAAAAGGGGGCGTGCAGGAGGCAGCCAATCGATGATTCTTTCTGAACATTGATGTTTCCATCTCTCACTCCCTCTCCCTTCCTCTCTGAAATCAATAAAAATGTATTTTAAGAAATAAATAAAAATAAAAATGAATGACTGAAGGCAGAGCGTGGAATGAGCACCAAGCATCATTAAATGAGAGGCAGGGCTGAAATCAATAAAAATGTATTTTAATAAATAAATAAAAATAAAAATGAATGAAGGTAGAGTGTGGAATGAGCACCAAGCATCATTAAATGAGAGGTAGAAGCTGCACAGCATTGGCTCTGGAGGAGGCCCTCAACGGAAGGGCCATCGCTCAGCTGACTTCAGACAAGGCTTGGGCGATGCTGGGAAAGAAAACCCAGGTCAGCCAGCAAAAGAAAATGCCAGGCAACAGAATCAGAGGTTGCTTGATGAGGGCTGTAACTAGAGTGCTGAGGAACGTGGCCTGCCAGACAGACAATGCGATCCATCACACAGAGGCAGGGGGAGGAACCCCAATCTGAGAGTCAAACCTCAGCTTGGAAAGCAGGCATTTTGAATGTGAAATCACTATCATTATCCTGGAGTGAGGAATGACAGCACTGAGCCAGAGGCTGGAAGTTTCGGTTCAACAGAACATTTATTCGCTTAAGGTACGGAGAGCAAGGAAGGACACTACGAGTTGAGAAGTCAAGGGGCGAGCTGCCGGCCGGACCCTGCCTGCATGCGCTTTGCTTACCGTGTGGAAGAGCACAGTCTCTTCCTTGTTGATGAGCTCCACCAGAATGGTCGACTTGTTATGAGTGATATTCCCCATGTCGTTCCACCTGCGCAAAACAAAGGCAACCGTGTTGGCCCCAAGACAGTCCATGCATTTATGAATCCTCACAGGCGGGTCACTGGCTGATTTTATAAATGATGACGTAGATATATTTTCAAAAGCAAAATGTTCCTTCTCTCTAGGCCGAGAGTATAGAAAGTGCAACCCGAATCTATTGAAATAGCTAAAAACTCCTATGCAAACAGTATCTAGATACTGTTGTCTAGTAGGGGGGACATTTGCAAGGGACTTCTGCTGCCTTGTTATTCCCAGTTCCAAACTGACAAAGCATCTCCTGCGATCCTGGCTTTAAATGATGGAGGAACACATTATTGGAAAGTCCAATGTTCCCGGAATCTAGGCGAAGAATCCACGTGGATTCTGTGCTGTCATGTACATTACTGATACATCACCTAGGAAACATGCCTGGGAGGCGAATATTTAATGTGCCTACATTTTTGTGAACTACACACACACACACACTCCTTCTCTTTCCTCATGAAGACCTTATCTAAAGGGTGATACACAGAAATAACCACCAGACAAGAGGAGGTAAGCTACTGCTTCCCATTCTACTTGGAGCCCATTTCTAACCGGCTCTCACTACTGCCTACCCTTCACCCTGTGCCCCAACCTATAATTCCTGCCCACTGACTGCTCTCCATCGTGCTTTTCCTCGTCACACTTCCCCCTCTGCCTGGATGATCCACGTAACTCAGCTCAGGAGTCGCCTTCTCTCAGCAGCCCTTCCTCATCCCCAACCACCCACATGCTAGGAAAGAGCCTGGTGTCGCCCTCTCCCGGTTACCACGTTGCATCATGACTGCTTACTTCTGTGACTAGCTCCCTGATGAAACCAAACTAGACCACAAGTCCATGCCCCAGGTAGATTCTGCTTTCCGCATCTCTGTATTCCAAGCACGGAGCCGCGTACCTGGCACACAGCAGGCGCTCAATGTTTGCTGAAAGCATTGAATGTAATAATACTGCCTCCCATCTGTACAGAGTACAATTCCTTGATCAACTCTCTACGGTAGACAAGGCAGCTATTATTGCTTCTAGTTTGGTGATGAGGCAATTTAGACGCATGTGAGTACATGACTTAGCCACATTCACTCTGCTCACCAGGGATGGGTGACTTCTATACCTGGGGCTTCCAGATGTTCCTCCAATCACCTTTCCGTGACACCAGTACCAACTGTGTTTATGTACATCTGCTGGGGCCATACCGGCTCCAGGTGCTCAGCACGGCTGTCTGCCAACCTACAAACCCATCAGATCACATCTATCTGGACACAAAGCTATATGCTTCTCAGTGAAGATCTCTAGAGAAGAGAGTATTTGGTTTCCTCTGGCTCCATTCCTTTAAGTCCACTGCCAAAACTCCGAATCCACTCCTCACTCCACCATATGACTTCACCTATGGCCTGATTCACGTGGCATTATCGCAGAAATAAATTCCCACCTTGTGAGGAGTGTCATGATAAGTACTAAAGGAAGCGGTCTGGAAGCAGTTCCCAAGGAGACCGAACACATCCTGTGTGTGGCTTGTGATCAGCCAACTTTCAAATTGCTATTTTTCTTCTATTTAACCTCACTAGCTATAAGGCAAGACTTGTCTACATCTCCAGGCTCAAGGGAAAAAAATAAAAATAAAGCATTGATTTAGCTATGCAGAACTCAGCACCACTATCTTGAAGTGAGCACTCGGCAAGTATTGGAAAGTTTCCAGTTCAATAGAGTCTTTATTCTCTCGTACTATGGAGAACTGTGTGGGACCGAATACCTGGATAGCTTTGATATGCATCAAATGTTATAGTTACAACTCTGCACGTATTTCTATATTTTACTCAATTAATTTATAATTTCTTGTTGCTGTATGGGGTTGACTAAGTATATCCAAAAATCAAATTTACTCAGTAGCCCCACAGATCTCTCCACACTCACGCTTCAATGATGTCTCTAATCAAAGAGCAAGAAAAAATAAAGAACAACAGTAATGGCAGAGTGGAGACCTTTGGTAGAAAAAGTGTCTCAAAATGACCTGCAGCAACCGCTGACCCAGAGAGCAGGTGGCTGGCCCAGGCTTACCTCCAGGGCTTCCATAGAATATCTATTCTCTATGTGTTTCCCTCCAAGACCTTCTTGGATCCTCTACCCTAGTGCACAGCTATGCCCGCCAGATGCACACACAGGAAAGCTGTTCTTCCAAAAAATAACAGGCCACATGTCTTCCCTTGTAAATAAAAGCGAGCATGCGATTGTTTCAGATTGTTGACTAACATGGGATCTATGGGCACGGATACAAAGCAAGCTCACTGGCATGTCACTGAGGGGACACTCGGACATACCCCTATATTAGTTCTACGCACATTACACGGAAAAGAGAGTTAAAGGGTCAAGACAGTAAAAAGTCCCAACGTCCTTTAATTGGTAACAAATTGGTTGCTTTTTCAAAACACACCTTCATAACTAACCCTCTTTTGTGAATCTAGAAACTAGTTAGCGCTCTTCTAGCACCTGTGGTTAGGACAAGGGGAAGCAGTCGGTCTGAACTGAATGACTGGTCATGGAGATTCCAGCAAAGGGAACCAGCAAGAGACAACTGGAGAGCCTGTCTCCAAACGGACTCATAAAATTTAGTTCCCATTCTCCTGGGTCAGGTGGGAAGAAGGCCTCCCCCACCCCACCCCACCCCACTCCCAAACAGGCCTCCAGGAAAAGTGAGATAAGATTCCCCATCACCACTTAAATCCCACAGAGGACTGATCTTAACTGAGTTAAGAGCTTAACTCTGATCAACAGTGGGATTCAATCATTTGAATAACTTTTCTATGTAGTGGGTTTTTGTCTAGTTCCTCAATGAAATAAAGACAAGGGGGGGGAGGGGGGGGAGAAAGCAAATAAGACTACCTGTGTATTACTGCTTGTCTTCCAATTCTGTTTCTCACGAAAATCCCCATAAAGAAAATGCCCAGGTGCACACTGTTTCCATGATTGTCCTGTAGGAGATCAAGGAAAAATAGTGGTGATGAAACAGATGCCCAGCGGTCCAGCAACCCGTGGGGACCACGCCCCATTTCTCGCCCATAAATCAAATGAGTCACAGCAGCATCATGGCAATCAGGCAACTAGATCCTGAAGGGATGCGCCCCACTGCACATCCTAACGTACGAGGTATACATTTTTCTCAATCTGTCACCACACCTTTCCTGTTTAAAATAATTTTAGGGTTTTCCTCAGATTTGTTGGCAGTTCAGATGTTCTCTTTTGCGAACATCTATGAATATCTATGTTTACCCTGGTTTCTGTTTTCTAAACTAAAATTGTACATGCACATAGCTTGATTATATATGCACGTTACATACATGCAATGATATATGCACATAATTGGAAGAATTGAATACTCTTTAGAGCTTGTTTAAAAGAAGCCAACAGCAGGCCTGGATGGACCCACAGTTTCCTCTCCCTTGGAGGCACCAACTTACATCAACTAACGCCCTAGTGTGTATCTTCTATGAACCCACTAAGCTTGGCTTTTTACTTCAGAACCTCACATTTATCAGTTCTGGGAAGTTTTCTCGAATTACTACTTGGTGCTTCCTGTTTACTCCCTGTAGAACTCCTATTATTCAGATGTTGGACATCCTGCGCTGGCCCTCTAATTTTATCTTCTGCCTCCCACGTCCCATTGCTTTGTTTTTTGGTGAGATTTTCTGAATTTTATCTTCTAACCTATTACATTTTCCATTTCCGATATCACATTTTTAATTTCTGATAGATGTTTTATTTTCTTTTTAAGATAAATCTATTCCTATAAAAGAGGTAATACATATGTGTGTGTGTGTGTGTGTGTGTGAGAGAGAGAGATTTGATTGACAGGATGGTATTTTGGTCAGGGAGTTCTTCGTCCTACAGAATCTCTGTCTTCTAGGCTTTGCTCTCACTGTGTTGGCCACTGGGGTTCCTATTAGGGCATCATGTAGGGTGATGCTTCACTATCTATTCACAGTCCAGTGTGGGATGCTAAACGCTGGTTGAGAGCTTTGTGAACATGGCTTCACTGCATATAATCTGCCCTATTAGGGCATCATGTAGGGTGATGCTTCACTATCTATTATTCACAGTCCAGCGTGGGATGCTAAAGGCTGGTTGAGAGCTTTGTGAACATGGAAGAGGCACGTGGACTGTGGCTTCACTGCATATAATCTGCTTGGCCCCGTGTCCCCTCTCAGTGATCTCTTCTCAACCCACCTCCCAAAGCTAACACTGAATAGGAGTCTTCCAACCGGGATGGAGAAAGGTGAGACCCTGCTGGCGGCCAAAGCAGAAAGAGTCGGGAGAGAAAGAACTGGCAAGGGAAAGGGGGGCCTTGTCAGTATGAGAAATGAGGAGGGAAGTTATACGACAGGAAAACATGTGGGAGAAGAAGGCAGGTGACGTGGAGACGGGAGGAGAAAGGAAAATCCTGGGGAAAGCTGCCCCGGGCACTCTGCCAGCAGATCGGCCAGAGCCTGGTGGGGACACGGACCCAGGAAGAGCAGATGACAGGGTGGGAAAAGCTCAGAACAGACGCCTGAGGCACTGCACTGGGCAGAACCACAGGGCTCGACCTTGGACTTCGCCAAGGACCAAGGCTCCAGACTCTGACTCACTCCAGAGCACCCTCCCCATGCCCATGTGCTCTGACTGTACAGGAGCCACTGAGGCAGCCGCCACACCTGTGTCTGTGGAGAGGCGGGCAGACCTGCTGGGAGCCGGACTCATCCTCCTCCAGCCTCGAGCATCTTTAAGGAGCCACTCACAGAAAAACCTCGCTAAACAGAAATGTCCTCCCCTCGGACGCCATCAGAGGGTTTTATACTTTCCTTGGTCAACGGGACCTGCACAAACCCGCAGGGACTGCCTCCCCGCAGTCTGTCCCTGCATTCTGTCCTGTCTGCTTGCCCACTGTCTCAGCGCTGACCACATCCCTGCCCCCACTGGTACCGCTGACCCACCCCTCCTCCTCGGGCTGCCAGGAATCCTGTGGTGTGTAGGTGGTCACCTTAGTCATGCACAGAAATGTGGGGGGAAAGGAAAGAGGAAAAAGAAGCCCAGCTCGTTGACGCCCACGGGCAGTGAGTCAGCGATGTCTGCCCACTCAGGGTAAGGTACGGTGTCCCCCTCATGTGGGGGGAAAGGAAAGAGGAAAAAGAAGCCCAGCTTGTTGACGCCCACGGGCAGTGAGTCAGCAATGCCTGTCTGCCCACTCAGGGTAAGGTACGGTGTCCCCTTGGGCTTCGCCCTCTAAGGAACATACCAGAAAGTGCATCAGAACCAAGCACAGTAGATTCCACACACTATCTCCACTGCCCCTCCCTCCCACAATTCAGCAGCACTGAAATCAAAACAGGCAAATGACCACCACAAAACCCCCCGACTCCCAGGGACTGGAAGTCAGTTTTCTGGAAGTGGAGAACAGCTTACTCTATTTCCGTGACCCAGAGCATCATGACTGTAGATGGGCTGCTGAAATGTAAGTGGGATGCAGATGGCGTCTAAGGCATTATGGCAAGGAAAATGGGTTCCAGCCCCACGAAGGGCGGCCATGAGAGAAGCGAAAGAAAATTAAACACATCTGAAAAGGAGCCATTTAGCCCTTTCCACAAGCTGCGGCCACCCCGCTCCATTCTACTTGATGCACACGGGCAGTTCTCATTACGGCAAATTGCAAACGCGCAGCAGAGGGGGGACGGAACGCTTATAAAACAGCCAGCGGAGCCAGCCTGGAGCGAAATGTTTCTGCCGAAATGGCAGGCGTCTCCCAAACTGCTGACACGTGCCAGTTGCTTTAGGTTTCTGATACAAAAAAGCCATCTTTTGCAAAGTTGGTCAGCAGAGAGAGGAAAACGAGTTTGGCTTATGGGCTCAGCTGTATAAACGCCCCGTGCACCATGACCTCCCCCCGCCCCCCCAAAACCACACCCACTTCAGGAGGTGGGTTTTTTTTTTGAAAAGGAGGTGACATACTCTAACAGTCTCCTGTGCACAGTTTCCAGAGAACACCAGGGGGACTGGACACCCACAATGGAGGCTCTCTCGGACAGAAGAGAGAAAGCATGGGTGCATAAAGGACGCCCGAAACCATGGGTATCAGCTTAAAGAAGAGGAGAGGGAATACGGATGGGGAAGAGACCTCGGGGGGGAGGGTCTTTATTAAGGCACATGCGACCTTAGCTCCCTGTCCTGGGGCAAGACTGGATATGGGCCTTGCCCCCTTCGCTGTGCAGGATGGGCTGGTGTTTGGTACTCACTCATAGCATATAAATGAGATATTCTTCTCCTGAAACCCATCCAATCAAAATCTCTCAGTTACAAAAAAAAAAATCCGCTTTAGTAACGTAAACCGGACTTGCCAACTAATGCCACGTGGCAGAGAGAAAGCCAGGCCGTTCTGCCTGCTACTATCAACACCGGTTTCCCAAATGCCTGTGCCCTTCTCAGAAGGCTGACGCAAGGCCAGGCCAGCGGACGCTACCTTCACGGGGAAGATTTCCTGTCCGAATCCATCCAGGCGCTCCACTTCGTTGATGTACATAAGCTCAGCCTCGGCTGGCAGGATTCCACTGCGATCAAGAGACACGGAAGGAGGAAACGGTTAAGGGAGATCCTGCCCTCCCCGTGGCACATTCCAGAGCTGGGGTTTAGCTGCAGTTCTGGGAAGAGCAATCACCACCCACCCAACCGTGAGGGCAGGTGCATTACGTGATGCATCAACATAGTCCCCAGGAGTCTGTATTCACCAGGGACTAGTAAGAGGAAGGTGAAGTATTCAATGAAGAGCCGCAGCCCCTGTAAAGCCTAAATCATTATTCCAGACATCCCTAAGAATAATGCTGCTTGCTTCAAAAAAAGCTTTTCTCCCACCTGGGGAAAAAAGTCACAGCTATTAAAAAGGAAAAAGAAAAAAAAAACAATAAAGAGTTTATGAGGATGGCATTTGGGGAGCCAAGCGGCCAAGATGAGAGACCCTAGGACCCCTGCCTGGGTCCTCTGAGGTTGGAGGGAAGGACATGGTTTTCCATCGTTCCCAAAGCACCCCAAGGAGCCCTGCTCCCAAGCGCTCAGGACCTCCTCACTTTAAAGGCGCCCTCCTCTCCCCTGTGATCTTGACTTTCCCACCCAAAGGAGCTCTCTTCCGTCTTCACTCCTAGTACAGGCCAGCACCAGGCTTCCCAGGCCGGGCAACAGGTTTGTTTTTTGTTTTTTGTTTTTTTTAGGAAGGCTCCAGAGATGAACTTTCCAGGCCACCAACTCCACATCTGTGCAGGCTTGCTGGCATGGAAGAAAAGGGGGGTAAGAGCTCAGTGGTTGAGCATCGACCTGTGAACCAGGAGTTCACTGGTTCTATTCCCTGTTAGAGCACATGCCTGGCTTCAGGAGGAGCGTGCAGGAGGCAGTGGATCAGTGATTCCCTCTCATCATCAACGTTTCTATCTCTCTCTCTCCCTCTCCCTTACTTTCTGAAATCAAATATACTTTTTTTCAGTGGATCAGTGATTCCCTCTCATCATCAACGTTTCTTATCTCTCTCTCTCCCTTTCCCTTACTTTCTGAAATCAAATATACTTTTTTAAAAAAAAAGGAGAAAGAGATAAGAAAACAAAGGGGAGGGAGGGAGGACAAGTAGCCCAGTCTACACACACCTCTGGGAGCAGAGCTGACTCGGGCTGGAAGACATAAAACTGTGTGGACTCAGGCCAGGGGTGGGGTAGGGGCCAAAAGCCTCCTGCCGTGGACAGGACAGCGGCCGGCACTGGGCCCAGCCGGCAGCCCTCCTGCCTTACCTGTGGCCTTTGTGCTCTTGGGCCACCTGCTGTGTCAGCTCCTCCAGAACAGCCTCTTCCAGGGCCAAATCCTATGAAAACAGACGGCAGCAAAGGTCATTTACCATCCAGCTTCCAGCGTCTCCAGACGTCCTCATTCGCCTCCCTTCCCCCGTCTCCCCTCTACTCCTTCCCAAAGTTGTAGTTTTCAGGACTGGGGGTTCCTGATTACTTTTCTAACATTCTCTCCATTATAACTTAGACTATTTTAAGGCACATTTAGGGTTGCCACGTAAACGCTGTAGGGTCCAGGAATAGCTCTTTTTTCATTAACATTCTTCTTCCCTACCAGACTCACTTTTATTAAAAACTAGAGGCCTGGTGCATGACAATCATGCACTGGAGGTGGGGGGGTCCCTCAGCCTGGCCTGCGCCCTCGCACACTCCGGGACCTCGAGCGCAGCAGTGAGGCGGGAGCCTCTCCCACCTCCGTGGCAGCACTAGGAGCAGCGAGCCCTATGGGAGCGCACTGACCACCAGGGGGCAGCTCCTGTGTTGAGCATCTGCGCCCTGGTGGTCAGTGCACGTCATAGCAACCGGTCATTTCGGTCTATTTGCATATTAGGGTTTTATTATATAGGATGCTTTCTAAGTATTTACATGTTTTTAACCATCAGGGATAAGGCAGATGAGTGTCCAGGCCATCATCCCGTCAAAAGCTGAGCTAGGAAGGGACTGTGCCCGGCCTTTCTGTCCACCACCACCACCAGCAAACCAAGCCAGAGCCACCTGCTCATCCCGAGGTTCCCTGATGGAGCCTTGGGAGCCAAAGAGGCCAGGACGGCTAACATGCCTCAGGGGAACTCGGGAAGATAACAGCTGAGCAGCCCGACCAGCTGGTGTCCGGCTGGGGTCCCGACCTACTGAAACCCAGGCCCCTGGGAAGGGTGGTGAGCCAGCTCCCACGGGATTAGAGCCGATTACTCACATCTCTTCCCAGCTCCCCTCCAACGCTGGAGGGAGCATTTACAGGGCTTGTTAAACATTCACCAGCGACGCCTTGTCTGCGATGGAGAGATGAAGTCTGGAGGAGTAAATCCCAGACAGGGAGCCCAGGGTAATCGGTTCCTGAGACACCGACAGGCAGTGAGTGATCCTAGAGCTTGTGGGGTCTGGGGAGGCTCAAGTGGTGGGGCCTGGGGAGGCTCAAGCTATGGGGCCAGCTGCCTCCACCCTTCCCAGCACCGAGGGCACAGAGGCGCACCACTCCCCTCTGGGCTCCAGAGGGGGCGTCAGAAGGGGCCCTGGGCTGTGTGATCTGGTGAAGCCCTCTGGGTCTCCTGCAAATACTGGGGGTGGGGGTTTGTGGGCGATGTTTAGGCAGAAAACCTCCTTGATTCTAATATACCACTTACATAAAGATCACCTCCAACTTAATAACTGCATCGATGAAACGCTAACCCCAAAAAGGTACCCCTCAAAACTATCTCAAATGATGAAAGTGCGACAACTCAGCATTTTTAGAGCTGAGGAATGGCAGCATGACCATCTCCTGGAAATTCTTTAGCTCTGCAGATGCTCGTGAGAAACCTGAGAGAAGAGCAGTTCTTATTTTTCATGTGTTAACTGGTTAATTTACTGTTTCCTGTTTAGCCATCCACTGAATTGACTCCAGGCTATGGTAAGCAACAAGGCTCCACATTTTCAGTTTTATGCTGTGGAAACACAAAGACACCACATGGCTCAGCTTTAGCTCTGTGTGTGCATCTGGGCATTGAGCGGCAGTAGCAACCCCATCCTAATTTTGAAAAGCTAATAAGAGGCATGAGGCAATAGAATAAAATAAAGAAAGATTAAGTGAAGATCAAAAAGTGCTCCACTGAACCTCCGCTTCCTTCTTTGAAAGAAGGACACGTCCACAGGTACCCTCTGCTATTGTGCTCACTCAACAGCCTCCGCCTGGGCCCCGGCCTCCCTGAGGGGTGGGCCCCGCACCAATGACAAATGGCAGCGTGCATGCCTGTACACAGCCGCACACCTGTGGAGCGCCCTTGTGTACTTAACTTTGTTCTTTTCTCCGCTGCAGAAATGCCATTTGACAAATTCGGTTACTCTCTCAGATCAAACACAGCCATTCATCCCATCTGCCCTCCCCCACCAAAAGGAATGCATTCTTCCCTTTGAAAGCTCTGGTGGAACCAAGCGGGAAGTTTACAACCTGCCTTGGCTCCCCATGGCCTGCTCAATTAGGTCAACACCTGGGCCTGGCATTCAGGCCACTTCCCTGGGACCCAGCCTGCCCTCCCAGGCCTCCTCTCCCAAGGGCTCAGGGCGCAGGCAAACCCCCCTTTTACATCTCCGCTCGCACTGGGGCCGACCCTTCCTGGGAGAACCAGCCTGGCCCATCACATCACATCACATCCTGGGAAAGGTCACCCCGGCCTACAGGACCCCTCTCAGCCATCACTCCCGGGGCAGGGCCTCCACATTCCCCCGGCTGGATGTCAGCGTTTCCTCCTCTGGGCCACCTCTCCCACTCTGTGTCTCTCCTGGAGCCCTCGCCTGGTCTGTCTATGACTTCCTTACAGTGATTTAAACCCATCGCGTGCCCGGACTATGGGTGGTAACTGCAGCCTAACTTCTCCTAAAACCTTTGTCACCAGACACCCGACTTTCTCCCCGATGCCACAACCGGTCAGAAGCCAGGTTCTCCCCGTTTTACTTCTAAAATATCTCTCTTGCTTTACTTTCTTGGTTTTATCTTCACTGCTCACACCTAATCCCTATCTCTTGCCAGGAACACAACAGGTTCTCATCTAACCTGCTCCCACGAATGGTCTCGCTGGTCTACACCAGCAGCTCTCCAATTCGGGGTCTGCTGCCCCTGGATGGAGCCCACACGGTCTCATTCATCAGATGCTTCGGTCTCACCTGCCACCTTCAGGTCCCCTCCTGCACCCCTGCGTGACAGTCCGACTGGCCAGCGGACTCTTGTCCACCTGCCTCTGCTCCTTGTCTCTGTCTAGGCCATTCCTTGCTCCCCTCCTCTCTGCAATCCTGCCCGTCCCTTAAGATGCAGCTCATGCAGCGCTCTCTCCCCACATAAAACCCTGATGTACTTCAATACACTTGACTTTGCCTTTGGATTTTGCAAACTCCTGATTGACTCAACCGCTCTGTCTGCCTGAGAACAGGCACTGTTTCTTGTATAACTTCATCCCCAGGGGTTAGTTACCCAGGTCAATGCTTTGGGCCAAACAGTGAATCCAAACAATAAGTGTTGACTGATTATGATTTCCACTCAGAGCCACAACGTGGGACTGGGCAGAGACCCTCGCTAGTAGGGCTCTTCTGCTGTCTTAATCCTGCCTCGTTAAAACTCTTCTCATTTACCCCAAAGCTTCCAAAAAACAAACCATCAAAAATTCCCCAGCGATGAAAACCTAGCCTCCCCCTAATTTGACCCAGGAACAGACATTTTATTTCACAACTCATTCAATGAGCTGGTATGAGCACAGGCCAAAGGCCAGATGACAGTGGACAAGACAGAGAGGGTTCCAGGTTGAGGACCATGGAACTGACATTCTAGCTGGAGACAGAGACGGGGAAAGACAGAGGACAAGACAGAGAGGGTTCCAGGTTGAGGACCATGGAGCTGATATTCTAGCTGGAGACAAGGGGAAAGACAGACGGAGAGACAGAGGGAGAGACAGAGACAGAGGGAGAGGGAGAGAGAGAGGGAGAGGGATGGAAGGAGAGGGAGA
>NW_005357346.1:498244-498520 GCF_000412655.1 Myotis brandtii | reverse complement strand
CAGATACTGAGATCTCTGAAGTACACACACCAAAGGTGATCTAGCAGGACGTGGCTTGGGGCTGAAGTGCATCACGCAGGTGGTCAGGGACAAAAAAGTCCTGTCTAAGGAGGAGGTATTTCAATCAAGACCCGAATGACAAGTCACAGGAATATCGGGCAGAGCATTCCAGGCAGAGGGACCCACGTGCAACCGATCTGGTTTGGGAATAAGTTCCATGTGTCCAGGAAGGCAGAAGGCCATGGCATTGGCAGTAGCAGTGGTGGCACTGGCAGG
>NW_005357346.1:489448-498112 GCF_000412655.1 Myotis brandtii | reverse complement strand
GCATCTTTCCTTTTTCATCATTTTATAAACCTTGTCTGTACTTCATACATTCATGGACTCTCCTCCCCAGGAAATGTGTGTGTGTCAAATAGCATGAGATTCCCCAAAAAAAGAATTAAACATCCAAAGAAAGTAGAAAATTAATTGCGAAAAAGGACATTACACTTACCATAGGAAATAGCACATATTCTCTGAGGAAATCTTGAGAATCAAACTGGTTATAGTCTCCAAAATCAGCTGAAAAGAAGAGAAGGGGGAAGGGGGAATAATTTCACTTTTATATGAAATTAAAGATGGAATAAAACAGGGTGCACGTATCATCACATTTATTCTTCCCGCATCGTCCTATTTCTGTACTATTACAGAAAAAAAAAAAATAGTGCCGAGATGTGCTTGATACTGTTGCTACGTTTACCTAGCAATACTGCGAATGCCAGCGTGTGAGCACTGCTACGCGATTTTCTAGAAAGAATGGGAAAATCTGAAAGTGATTCTTAAGCTATTTTAAAACTTACACCCAAACCTATATTTATCTTCTAGTTAAATATGCATCAACACAGCCCGTCAGAGTAGGTGCCAAGGGGACTTTCTAACGCAGGGTTCGTTTGGGCAACTGAAGAGCCAAGCCCATCTCTAGCTCCTCATACATTTGCAGCTGGAAATTCCCACTGTAAATCACCCTTGGCAAGCGCCCTTGCAAATCCTGACACCTCCTACTAAACATCTTCACAGGCTGCAAGATGCCAAAAATTCTGTTTTGTTCTGTTTTCATCTCACGGTGCTATGTCTGAGCCCAGGCAAAAGGCACACAGTGAGCCTGTATCACAGATCTATAAACCTCTCGCTTCTAGTCCCACCTACTCTCCAAAAAAAACAAAACAGAATGAAAGCAGCATGAAATTTTCTTTCATGTAAAAGATTTAACATCAGGTACTAATGGATGCAGGTAACTTCAAGGTAACAAGAGACAGAGAACGCCAGGATCCACACAGAAGGTCAGGGGAGAAGCACTGCCCAGAAGGGGTGGGTGGGAGGAAAGAGCTCACAGAACTTGTAAGCATAGATACATAACCCATGGACACAGACAATAGTGTGGCGAAGGCCTGGGGCGAGGGGGCAGCGGTGGCTAGAAGGGGGTCTATGAGGGGAAAAGAGGGGGCTATGTAATACTTTCAACAACAAAGATGTTTTAATAAAAATTAGAATCCTATGATTCTAAATTTTAAAAAAGAATAAATCTATAAGTCTCTTGCTTCTAATTCCACTTACTCTCCAAAAAAAAAAACCCAAAGCAGCATGAAATGTAATTTCACGTAAAAGATTTAGCATCAGGTAGAAGTGGAGTCAGGTCACTGTAAGGTAACAAGAGACAGAGAAGGCCAGGATCCACACAGAAGGCTGGCGGAGAGGCACTGCCCAGAAGGGGCAGGTGGGTGGGAAGAGATCAACCACAGAACTTGCAAGCATATGTGCATAACCCATGGACACAGTGTGGTGAAGGCCTGGGGTGGGGGCAGGCTAGAAGGGGCCAATGGGGGGAAAGGAGGACATAGAAGAGAAGCACTGCCCAGACACGTTAACTGATTACAACCAGGGGAGGCCTCCAGGAAGAGCAAAGACCACGTGCTCTGCCTGTGTTCACGTTTGGCCATCGGTGATCATATTTCATGCTGACATATCTCTACCGATGTGTCTTTCTAACTGCCCAGCCAGGCTCTCAGGAAAGTGATTTACAAGCATTACACCCAGAGCAGCTTTCATCAGAAGGAAGAGGAGCCAAGGAGAAGGTTCACCAACTTCCTTCAGCCTAAAAGCTATCACCAGGGCCTTCACGAACCCAGGATGCCCACAGTGAGCCCAGTGACTGAAGAGTGAGAGGAGGGGTCCTAGCTGGTTTGGCTCAGTGGATAGAGCATCAGCCCATGGATTGAAGGGTCCTGGGTTCGGTTCCAGTCAAGGGCACATATCTTGGTTGCAGGCTTGACCCCCCGGCCTTGGTTGGGGCATGTGTGGGAGGCAACCAATCAATGTGTCTCTCTCACATCGATGTTTCTCTCTCTCTCTGTCTTTCCCCCTCCCTTCCACTCTCTCTAAAAAAATCAATGGAAACATATCCTCAGGTGAGGATCAACAACAACATTAAAGAGAAAGAGGGGAGAAAAGAAAGGGGAGAAAATTAACAGAAAGAAAAGCTTTTTAAAAGGAGAAAGAACGAATGTGAAGATGAGGCACATACTGGACCTTCTCTCTCTCCTCCCTGTGAGGGGTGTCTTTTTCCATTATTTCGTGATTTCCTGTTATAGCCACTGATTGTTCTGTTACACTGTTCTGGGCACTATTCCTTCCTTTTCCGGTCTTTAAGTGGAGAGATGGGATACAGCATGTCCTCTGTCCTTCCATCCACAGGGTAACAATTGTACAGCCAACAGACACCACTAACCTGCTACCACCCCGAAGGAAAGAGGTCAAGGGAAGGCTGCCTCTGTAGACATTTCAGAGCCCAAAAGATTCAACTGCAGTTCAGAGTTTGGGATGGGAAGTCCCGTTCAGAGCTTCTAAAATAACAGCCCACACAGCAAGGATGGGCAGGCTTACATTTGGACGTTAAATGATTTTAAAGTAAATGACTGAAAGGAAAACACGTTTCTCTCCAAAAATTGTATCTTTATCTTGTGGTGGGCGTTTTTTCAATCTTTACCCTGAAGATATTTTTCCATTGATTTTTAGAGAGAGTGGAAGAGAGAGGGAGAGACAGAAATATCGATTGATGTGGGAGAAACACATCGATTGGTTGCCTCCTACACACACCCCAACCAGGGCCCAGGCTGGGAGAAGTCTGCAACCGAGGTACATGCCCTTGACCAAAATCGAACCCGGGACCTTTCAGTACGCAGGCCGACGCTCTATCCAATGAGCCAAACTGGCTAGGGCTGTATCTTGTGTTTAATATGACTCAAGATAATTAAGCTATTACTCAATAATGAGTAGAAATACATGTAAAAAATTATGTAACATCTGTTATATAAACATATGTAAAAAATATATGTATCAACTTAGAGATGATAAAAAAATACCTCTCTGATAAATTTAAGTGGGACAGGTCGAAAGATAAATTTAGTCCCATACACGTTTGCAGTTTCATATTACAGCTGTGCATTTTCAATTTCTCTCTTTAACTGTAAAGGAATACATTAGACTATGCCGTTTAAAGCTCTCACACTTGAAACGGATGTGAAAGTCACACAGCCATCGCATTGAGCCACAAAATATGACCACATTGGGCAGTGGAATGATTCTGAGAAAATGTTCCACAAACCCTGAAATGCAGCTTTAATTAAAGGCAGGATGAAAGCTGCTATTCTTTCATAAAAACACTGAGATTATACAAGCAGTAGCCATTTGCATACAGCCCTGAGAGAGCCACCATCCTGCCACAAAAATCACTTACTCTGCATCTTTAACTTACGCTATCTCTAAATGAAAAGGGAGCATTCCTAAGGGATCGTAAAGTAAATTTCACTTTTCCCTCCCAGAGGCCGGCGACATCATAATCAAACAGATCGTGGGATTTCACACGCTGGTCAGCACCGTCTCTTACCTTGCACAGCTAAGCCGGCCAGCCGAATCACCTGTTCCAGTGTGCACCGCAATCGCCCCTCGAGCACGTCTTTTTTGACTTGCAGGTAATACTGATACCTGGTTCGTGGGAACAGAGGAACAAATAACCTTAAAAAATACACACTTGGAATATATTCCCGTAACATCGGTGTCTCTAGATATCAAACCCTGTGTCCACAGCAAGATACGCAGGTGATGCTAACAGAGGTCAGCGCTCTGAAAGATGGGAAGTGACCCCTGCCTGTGTATCTTTGTTTGATGTGGCAGGTGCCACACCCCGTTCATTCTGAGGTTGAGAGCCTTCTCATCAAACCAGCCCATTGTGGGCCAGCAGCACGAACCACTGATAAGGGCCAGTTCCTCACAACAGAGACCGCAAGTGAAATCTGCGCTTCCACACCTGGGCGCCCGCAGCCACACAGCTGCCAGAACACATTCCACAGTGTGCTTCCTGAAAAGGTTCTGGAAACACACGATTTGTTTGAAGTCAAAAGTTTGGGTAGGGTGGATCACAAAGAGGCCAAATATTTGGAATTCTGTGAGTGGACGGGGTAAAACTCTTGGGAGCCAGGCTCGCCCGACATGTCTGTGACTCATAAAAATCGAATCGAATGCAACACTGAGCCTTCCAACCCCAAGTACATCCTCAAAGCAGCCAACTGTAGACGGACAGAATGTGTCCATACACAACCTCAGACCTCAGACCAGACCACTGTTCTCAGCAGCGAATACCGGGCATTGTTTCCTCGCCAGTAAAACTGCACTCTCAGAATTACCCAAACACTTAGAAATCTCCTCACCCCAAACCTTTTTTTTTCCAGGACCCCACTTCCTTCGACCATACTCTTAAGACACAGTCACATCCACAACAGTCAGTCTCCTCCAGCATTACCTCCTGGCAAACCTTTCAACCTTTCTGTTCCTGGTAACCATAACTCTTCCTCTTAACGTTGGCACACTGGTTAACGCAAGTCTGCAGTGACCCAAACCCTAATGCCTTTGGAGAGAGGCAGTCAGAATTGAGAGCTAATTATCGCTGGCCCAGCTTGACATGGATACCCTTACATCGTGACCAAATGCCTGTTGGAGGGAATAACCAGGCTGCCCGCCCACTGCAGTGTCATCTCTATTGCTTCTTTCCTCTTGAAAGACAGGAAAAGGACAACCATGCCAGTCTCTGGTGGGAAAAAACTATACTCAAATCAGAAGGACCACCTTTAAAAATCCTTTTTAGTCAAACTCAACACATAGCCCTGGCCGGTGTGGCTCAGTTGGTTGGGCATTGTCCTGTTCACTGAGGGGTTGCCGGTTCCATTCCTGGCCAGGGCACGTGCCTGGGTTGCAGCTTGATCCCCAGTGGGGGGCGGGGAGGGTGTGTGTGTGCAGGAGGTGGCTGATCCATATCATGCTCTCATATCGCTATTTCTCTCTCTCCCTTTCTCTCTAAAAATCAATTTTAAAAGTATTTTTAAAAAATACATGATAGGCCGAGCCGGTTTGGCTCAGTGGATAGAGCGTCAGCCTGCGGACTGAAGGGTCCCAGGTTCGATTCCGGTCAGGGGCATGTACCTTGGTTGCGGGCACATCCCCACTGGGGGGCGTGCAGGAGGCAGCTGATCGATCTCTCTCATCGATGTTTCTAGCTCTCTATCCCTCTCCTTTCTTCTCTGTAAAGAATCAATAAAATATATTTAAAAAAATACATAATAGAAAAACAACCTATTTTTCCTATTTCCATCCTATCTCTCAGCTAAAATATTCATAATCTTGTTCAAATTGTAAGCCCAGCGTTATAATTTTTAATCTTACAGGATCCACTCTCAGAAGGACTCTTTTACATCCAGTCCACATCTAAATCCGCTCACGTATATCCCACACTCACTAAGCACTTCTGCGTGTATACGTGGGCTAGAAGCCAGGGCACATCCTGGAGAGGTCTGAGACAGGGATGCGCATCATCTCCTGGCCAAGGCCCTCACCTTTCTCCCTCTAGAGCACTATTAAGGGCTCGATTTTTAAGAACCAACAAGTAAAACATTTTAAAAGGTGCTATCCTGGCATTATCTGCCATTGCTAGAGCCTTTTTACTCTTCACCTTGGAGGTGAAAATGATCGGCTGGGAATAGACCATCAACTAATGAACCCATAGGATCCAGCAAAACAATACATCTAGTGTTCTCACCCTGCTGATCCCAAATTCCTTCTTCAACGATCGCTTCTATAATGCACAAGCAAGTTCCATGACAGAACCATCCCATCCCATCCCAGGCAACAGTGAATGCCACCTACTCACTAGCAAGGAACACCAGGATCGCTCCTGGTCCTGTAGGTTGGATGGAGGTTGTACTGGGACACAAAGCTGAGGAGCTCAAGAGGGCAGCACCCTTTCCTGGAAGTTGCCTAGACCAGCGGTCACCAACTTTTCGGACCTCACGGGACCACCGATTGGCGACCGCTGGCCTAGACTACAGACTACGAGAGAAGCCGGGCAGCATTCATGATACAGTGCGATTACCCCATGAGCCTGGGAATATCACGACAGGAGATTGCAGAAGTGAGAATGGAATCTGGACCCCCTTGGAAACCATCTGCTACATTTTTGCTCAAAAGGTACTTTGATCAAATATAATAATTCAGACTAAAGTAGATAATATGAGCTGAAATTCTATTTCTAGCGTGCTTGGCTTTTGCTTACTTTTGATCAGCAGCTCCATTCTAACAGCAGTAAAATATAAGAGCGGATCCTATTTTGGAAACATGCAATTTCATGGAAGTATACTCCACCCTGTCACAGCTCTGGGTGGAGGGGAAAAGAAAAAACCTGGTCCTCATGCCAGGAAAGTCAGTATTTGCCAACTTTCCAAAGGGACCCTCTTTAAAATTCAAGTTCGCAAGGAAAACTTGTTCCTATTGAAAGACCTGGAAGTCATCTGACTGCTGAGGTCCAAGGCTGGGGGTTGAGGCTATGACTGGGGAACAGGGTGATGCCTGTTGAATAAAGGCAACATTTCTACTTTCAAAGTTTCTTGTTTTGTTCTGACTCTAAAGAGGAGATTAATTTCTGGAGGGAACGCAGGTTTCTGTGGGTGAGACAGAAAAGCCTTCGACAGTTGGTGCTGAAATTACAGCTGGAACTAGATGGTTTCTATGAACCAGTCTCCGAAGACCCATCTACCCGGACCATTTCTATCCAATCAAGAAATTAAGTGTCTTTTCTGTGTTCCTTCCTCCCCCTACGATTTTGAAAAGGCAATTTTTAAACTTCAGGTGAAGTCAATAGAGCATTCCGTCCACGTGACAGTGGTATCAAAAGGCTTCCAAATTCCACTCCCTAGCATCGCCCTCAACGTTTGCAGATGTACTGCTGGGATCGGCAGTCTCTTTTTAATTCGCACGTGAGGAATTTAGCTAAGTACTTACACAACCACGGTTTACTTGCAGGTCTGTTAATACTTCTCAGGTTGAGAAATTGCATGTGGTGTCCTGAAAGGTTTGGACTATGTGAGCACCGAACCCCCAATAATACGGGAAACAGCCCTCCCACGAGCGAAATATTCCTTCCAAGTCCCGTTCAGTGGAAGTGCCTCACACAGGGAATAGGCAGGAAAATATGAAAGCCTTCAGGTCTGAAAAATGATCATGCTTCCAGCCAAGGACCCAACATCCTGAGCACTGATCACAGGACAGTGGAGACAGGAGGGTGGGTGGTGATGAGTACTGTTCCAAATATTTGCTACAACTCTCCATGGGCCTTCCCTCTGAGGGGGTCACACCTGCCTACCTCCTTCACGCTGACTAGCTTTGGGGTCCAGGAAATGGGGGTGGGAGTGACACCTGCCACTCCCGAGCCCAGCCTTCTGCTGGAGCACGCTGGGTTTCCATCTCCATTTCCCCCTGAGACCTGCAGGGTCCAGACAGGGACTTCTGCTCGGTTAGCTTGAGCCCCGTGGAAAGAAGGCGGTGGACACAGCACACACAGAGGTGGGCAAGGAACAAGCCTTAGTCTTTGAAAACAACAGAGGTCTGGGCATCATATATTGTCCAGCATGAGCTGGCCTCCCTTGTTTAATAAGGGGAGGATTTCAAAAAGCACAACCCTTTTGCTTTCAGAGATGGGAACTGTGTTGAGGGAGAATGACTTGCCCAAGGTAACACAGCCTCCAGGGCGAGGCCAGACAGAGCAGAGCATGGAGCTCTTTCTCTGCAGGGCAACCGCCCAGGCGATGAGAGTGGCATCTGAATCCCAGTCATCGCAGGCAAGTCATCGGTGTCACTGAAGTCCAAAAGTAAACATGGAAATATAAACACCACCACCGCCCGGCCAGGGTGGGCTCAGTGGTTGAGCATCCACCCAGGAACCAAGAGGTCACCGGTTCAATTCCCCGATGTTTCTATCTCTCTATCCCTCTGCCTTCCTCTCTCTCTCTAAAAATCAATTTTAAAAAATATATTAAAAAAAATAAAAACATCACTTCCTGGTGATTTTTATGATCCAATGCTTCCAAGGAAGGACTTGAATAACCAAACTGCCCGCCCTCCCCCATCAGGTCATCTGAGCCACAGCCTTTGAGGCAAACACTGGCACGAGAAGTTGTTCTATAAAAACCCGGTACAGGACATGTTTCATAAGCTGGCCCATGGATTATTCAGATCTGTTTCTTCTCAAGGCAACAGCCTCTGGATTACTTCACTCTCCCCTCTCAGAGGCAGAGGAAGGGAAAAAAGACTGAGCTTTGTATTCTAACTACGTGTTAGCAACTTTATAAGACACATAGAGGACAAGTAAAATCTAGAGAGCAGGGTCTCTGATTGGAGGCTCCTATCTAGGAGGAGAGGCTGCTCGGCCAGCGTGGTTCAGTGATTGAGCGTCCACCTGTGAACCAGGAGGTGGTTCGCTTCCTGGTCAGAGCACATGCCCGGTTGCGGGCTCGATCCCCAGTGGGGGGTGTGCAGAAGGCAGCCGATCAATGATTCTCTCTCATCATTGATGTTTCTATCTCTCTCTCCCTCTCCCTTCCTCTCTGAAATCAATATAAATATATTTTT
>NW_005357346.1:483248-489333 GCF_000412655.1 Myotis brandtii | reverse complement strand
TCTAACTCTCTATCTCTCTCCCTTCCTCTCTGTAAAAAAAAAAATCAATAAAATATATAGTTTTAAAAAAAAAGATTTTTTAAAAAGGGTAAGACTATTTTTATTGATTGATTTTAGAGAGAGAGAAAGAAAGGGGGAGAGAGGGAGAAAGAATAAGAGAGAGAGAAAAGAGACAGAAACATAAATTTGTCGTTCCACTCATTCATACATTCCGTGGCTAGTTCTTATATGTACCCTGACTGGGGATCGAACCCGAAACCTTGGCATATCAGCATGATGCTCTAATCTACTGAGCTACCTGGCCAGGGCACTTAAAGGGTCAGACTTTAAATGCCTGCTCCTCACTAGAAAACTTCCTACAGTCAGCAGTATCAGAAGGCTATTGCTAGATTCCCCAAGGACAGTGCAGTATGTACCCAAACACTCGCATTACACGCTTCTCTAATATAAAAGACAGAAAAAGGGGGGACTGAGGACACGCTGTCCTAGGATTTGGGGGCACAGGACAGCAACGGAGCATAATTTCAACTTGTAGATGGACAGAGGTACCAACAGGAGAGAAACAGCACATTCCAGCCATTCCAAAGGGTGTTCAGGGCTGTAAATCCAGATAATGGACAGGGCGGCCCACCCTGTTCTCTGGCTGCCAGGAGCAGATAAACAGTACGCAGGCAGGCATGCAACCAGATAAACCCGGCCGCCTCCTTCCCTCCGTCCCTCTCTCCTCAAAGCCCCTGAGCAGATTCCCAGTTTGTGATTATTCAGGTATAATAAGGTGGTTGGTACCTGGCCGTTGCACTATCTACAAGCTTTTATATTTAATGAACGTTCATGTTGACAGGCAATACAAACCGCCTGGCCACGCAAACAACAAGCCAACCCCCCTGCAACTCTGCAAACACTGAACTAACCCAACAGGGGAGAGAAGAAAACGAAAAGGCTAGAACTGTAACTCGACAAAGATCACCTTAAAAGGGAAGGTTTTTGGGTGTTTTTTTTTTCTTCTGGCCTTTCTCACACCACCAGCCAATACACGTGCCTGTGGGAAAACGCAAACACGTGCATGCACGCGAACACATCGAGACACGAGTTTTCAACATGCACCGATCAATACCCTATTCTGCCAGAGACACCCAGCTTCTCCTTGAGACTCCTTACGTTTCAGTGAGTCAAAGGATTGCAATTCTTTCCTTAAAAGGATGGTGTTTGTTTAAATGCACATAAACACACACGGGCCTTAACGACTGGTGGAGAGGGACCTGTGATAGC
The DNA here is from genome assembly GCF_000412655.1 of Myotis brandtii. NCBI lineage: Eukaryota > Metazoa > Chordata > Mammalia > Chiroptera > Vespertilionidae > Myotis > Myotis brandtii. The sequence goes on along the minus strand of NW_005357346.1, from coordinate 488,064 downwards.
AAGGTGCTGCGAAAGAGAAGCGTGCCCCAGCCTGATCCTGGCTTGCTGCTCTTGAACTCTCGCATTAATTATAACAAATTACAGGGAACCCAAGTATAGTTTAGAAGTACGATAAACTCCCTAATAACAGCCTATCGTTTAAACAGGGGTTCTCTTAAAAAAAGAGAGAGAGAGAAATTCACTCCCTACAATATATCAGAAAGGGCGAGGGGATAGATACCCTGACCTCCCCTCCTTCCGCCCCGTCCTGTGGAGCTGGGTGCAGGGTCCCAGCAATCCCGCCGAGAGAATTTGAAAGAACCAACAGGTTTCACCGCTGTGGGCTGTGATTCCCTGAACTAGGAAAAGCTGGCATCGGAAGCAGAAATACCTTCGCCTCGAAAGAAAACACTGTCCTAAAGATGATGATGTTAGAATAGAATCTAAGTCTGTTTTGCTCTGTCTTCAAAATCGCCAGTGACTTGGAAAAACAGTCTGGCAGCTGCTCAAAAAGTTAAAAATATGGAGTTACCACATGACTGGGCAATGCCACGCCTAGGTATACACCCACGAGAATTGAGAACACGTGTTCACACAGAAACTTGTACACGAATAGTAACATTGTTCATAATAGAAAAAAGGAGAATCTAGCCAAATGTCCACCAACTTATGAACAAAAGTTGATCTAGCCATACAATAAAATATTATCTAGCCATAAAGAGGAATGAGATATTGATACATGCTACAACATGAACTCCCCTTCCCCCCAGCCTGTGGCAACCACTAAGCTACGTGCTGTCTGCACGGATTTGCCACAGGCTGGAGTGGGGGTGCAGGGGGAGCGGGGAATGATTGCTAACGTTCTGAAAACAGACATGGGTGCTAGTTGCACAAACAACTCTGTGAATATACTAAAAACCACCAAACTGTGTACTTCACAATGATGAATGTTCCATGGATATTACCTCAACAAAACAAACATCTAATAACCCTCATCAGGAAAAAGTTCAGAGTCCGGAACCAGCACCCCATGGTCTTTACGACTCACTCAAAACTACTTTCTAAATTCTTGCCTCCCCCTACACCACATGCTTGAGTTGTAATAAATATATGTGCTTCCCAATAGCTACCATGTTCATCCCTGCCTCCTCCGTGTTTCCTCTGCCTCATGCGTGCCCAAACTCCTCCATGTGCAGGGCCATCTACTCATCCTTCAAAGCCCAGATGAAATTTATCTCCTTTTGTAACGCTTCCCAAACCCTCTCCACCAGTCAGCCAAAGGACCCCTCTCCCAGGCCTCCTACATGCCAGCAGCATGGTACATGAATATTACCTCAACGAAACAAAACACCTAATAACCCCAATTAAGAAAAAGTTCCGTGTCCTGATTCAGCACTCCACCATAACCTCCTCCCAGGCTGGGAACTGGGTCTTAGCATTTAATGTCACCAAATAAACACTCAATAAGCATTTCCAAATAGATGAAATGCTGACAGAAACAGAGGAAGGGAGAGAGATCATCGCCTCATAGTAAGATTATTAGATGTTATTTGTACAGTATGAAAGAGTTTCAGAAATGTAACCCATTGCACAACAAGCAAGAAGCTCTTTGTGTTTAGACAAAGGGTTAAAACAAAAAACTCCTTCAAGGACCTAGAACAGCGGTTCTCAACCTATGGGTTGCGACCCCTTTGGCAGTCAAACGACCCTTTCACAGGGGTCGCCTAAGATCATCCTGCATATCAGATATTTACATTACGATTCATAACAGTAGCAACATTACAGTTATGAAGTAGCAACGAAAATAATTTTATGGTTGGGTCACAACATGAGGAACTGTATTTAAAGGGCCAGAAGGTTGAGAACCAACCAATGACCTAGAACAGTGGTCGGCAAACTGCCGCTCACAAGCCACATGCGGCTCTTTGGCCCCTTGAGTGTGGCTCTTCCACAAAATACCGACTTCTGCGCATGGGCCACGAAGTTTCAATCGCACTGTACATGCGTGCCCGCACGTGGTATTTTGTGGAAGAGCCACACTCAAGGGGCCAAAGAGCCGCATGTGGCTCGCGAGCCGCAGTTTGCCAACCACTGACCTAGAATAACCAGAACAACATTGGAGACATGATGCTACCCGACTTCAAGACTTACTGTAAAGTTGCAGTCATCAAGACAGTGTGGTGCCAGTTAAAGAATGGACAACGGAACAGAATAGAGAGCCCAGACATGGACCCCCGTAAATATAGTCAGCTGATCTTTGACAAAGGAACAAAGGTGACTCAATGGAGCAGACAGTCTCTTCATCAAAAGGCGCTGGAACAAATGTGAATCCATATGCAAAATAAATGAATCTAGACCAGACCTTATACCTTTCACCAAAATTAACTCAAAATGGATGACAGACCTAAATGCAAAATGCAAAACCCTAAACCTACTAGATCTGCAGTCACTAACCTTTCAGTCCTCATGGACCACCAGTGGTCCGTGGACCACCAGTTGGCGACCACTGTACTAGATAACAGGAGAAAATCTACATAAGCCTGGGAATGGAAATGACTTTTTAGATACAACAGTAAAGACCTAATCCATGAAAGAAAGAACTGATAGACTGGACTTCATTAAAATTAAAAATTTCCCCTCTGCCAAAGGCAATATCAAGAGAATTGGAAGATAGCCACAGATGAGAAAAAACTATTTGCAAGAGACACATCTGATAAAGAACTGACACGAACACACAAAAATCTCTTAAAATGCAATAATAAGAAAACAAATAACCCAATTTAAAAAGTGGGCCAAAGACCTTAACAGACACTTCATCAGAAGGCAACCAATCAGTGTGTCTTTCTCACATCAATGTTTCTCTCTCCTCCTCCGTACCTCCCACTCTCTCTAAAAATCAATGGAAAAAATATCCTCAGGTGAGGATAAACAAAAAAAAACAAAAACAAAAAAAGAACCCTGCACACAGATGTTTATAGCAGCTTCATTCATAATTGCCAAAAGTTGGAAGCAACCAAAAGTCCTTCAATAGGTGAATATATAAATAAACTGTGGTATACCTAGACAACAGAATGTTATTCAGCGTTAAAAAGAACTGAGCTATCAAGCCATGAAAAGACATTGAGGAGCCTTAAATGCATATTATTAAGTGAAAGAAACCAATCTTGCAAAGCCAAATACTGTACGATTCTAACTAGATGACTTTCTGGAGAAAGGAAATCTACAGAGACAGTGGCTGCCAGGAGTTGGGGTTTGGGGAGGATGAACCGACAGAGCACAGAGGATACTTAGGGCACTGAAAATACTCTGTATGATATTATAATGTTGAATATATGTCATACATTTGTCTAAACCCATAGAATATACAACACCAAGAGTGAACCCTAATATGAACTATGGGCTTTGGGTGTGTCAACATAGGTTATCCTTGGTGAAAATTCTAGTGAGTGGTATTGATAAGGGGGGAGACTATACCTGGGGGTGGGGAAGAGAATATGGAAAATCCCTAGAGCTCTCCCTCAATTCTGTTGTAAACCTAAAACTGCTCTAAGTAAATGGTCTTACCAAAATAAAGAATAAAAAATACTGCTTCTGTGTGGACCATTTGTTTACCTGTGAATTATGTAAACTGCTTTCTGAGCTCCCAAGCAGCAAAGAAATAACTTGGGGATGAATCACAGCCAAAGATGAACAATAGCATGAAATAAACCCTCATGGTGGGCAAATGGAGCACAGACCAAGAAGGAACAAGGCTCCGTGGGGATCCCCATGGCCAAAGCCATTCCTCTGCATTACCATGATACCATATGGAGCCAGATCCCTTACACTCGGAATAAATATGGCTTGATTCATCAGCTCAAACCACATACCTGTCTGCCCTGAACATCATGTGTTCTTACTATTACCTACAATTCCACTGTGGGGGAGGGGAGCTTAAACTACATCTGGAAGTTGGGGGAGTCAAATGCCTAAAGATCTGTCTTCCTGGTAAAGAGCCAGGTTCGTGGCTAAGATGTTTGCATAACATCCTTCAAGTTTTGGTGAGCTGGCAGATGGAAGAACAGTACTGTTGTTAGCAATATGTCCGGTCTGAAGGAGAAAATAAATAAAAATCAACAAATATGAGGCAAGAGGATCATCTCTGTGGACAGGCATGAGTCCTTCCTTGTAATTCCTAATTAAACAAGTGAACAACTGCCAAAAGAAGCCACTTCTGCCTTGGCCAGGTAGCCCAGTTGGTTAGAGTGTCATCTTGATACGCCAACGTTGCAAGTTTGATTTCTGGTCAGGGCACATACAAGAATCAACCAATGAATGCACAAATAAGTGGAACAAAATATCGGTGTTTCTCTCTCTCAAATCAATCAATTAATTAAAAAAAATAAAAACCACACACACAACAAAGCCACTTCTTCTGTTGATGATGTCATGTCCTAGAAATGAGTAGGAAATACTATGGGCTTAACAAATGTTTGACAAATGAATGATGGAATGAAAGTCAGCAATCAAATACATCCTTAGATACTATGAGAGAAATAGAAGTTCCCAGCCTATATTAACCCCTAGAGTGCCGGGGAGGGCGATCGCACTCCTCCTGTCTTTCGCCCTCCTCCTGTCTTTCGCCAAAAGTGCTGGGAGCGCTATCGAGCTCCTCCTGCAGTGTCACTATTAGATGCTAGTAGTTCACTTTTTATTGACAGATGGCACCTAAGTGCAGATTACTTATGATGCCGAATGTTTGTAGTTCTAAAATTGACCACTGGCATTTATCTGCCTAATTTTTTACAGGTACTACGATTTTATGAAGTTTACTCAGATTTTGTAGCCCTAAAGCTTC
>NW_005357346.1:471265-483165 GCF_000412655.1 Myotis brandtii | reverse complement strand
TTTTTTCTACTAGTATTTTATAATACAATCAGCAAACAATATATGTCAAAGATGAAAACAAATGTAGTAAAGGTTTCCTTAAGTTTTTGAATATGTAACTTCATTTACTTGCGATTCATAATTTTTTTCCTAAACTGCTGTAAAATCAGCAAAAATGCCTTGGCAATTTTAGCATAGTTCCTAGGATATTGGTTGGCACTCAAAGGGTTAAGTCAGATGGCTAGATATGCAGGGTATCTGATCATTGGTGGTGACCAGAAAACTCAGTATAGATGGAGGTGAATGGGGAGACCACTGGGTACTAGGATTCTACCTTCTTCAAGCCAGTTTCCTACCATCAGAGCAGGACAGCACAAAGAGGAGGCCTTCTTCAGCTCTTACAAACGGAATGTGCTAGTCTACCCAACCCTTACACACCTGCTGGACTCAAGAAACAACCTATGATTCTATATTGGCCAGAAAGCAAGTGATGAGCCAGGCCAAGGGGATATCTTCCAGCTGTGAGGACCTGCAGTATGACCTGCAAATGTATGACATATGGAAGGGAATGATCTGTCATTGACTGTGATTTTTTTCTGTGCACAGTGGTGGGCTGAGAATCTTTTGTTTTCAGTACATCCTGTCTTTGGACTCTGACACCTCTGTACCCCAAGTGAACAACCATCTATCTACATATTTCCCATTTCTATCAGCCCATGCATATCCTGAGGGCAGGGACCACCCCTTTTTGTTCAATAATTCACAGACCTAGTAGAAGACCTTAGCTTTGGTAACTACGCAAAAAGCATTATGATCGTTTACTGACTCAGAGAAACCCAGTGGGTAAAAAGAATGCTTTTTTGGAAGTTAGCCACCCAAATAGCTGGCATAGAACAATACTGGACTCAGCAGAAAAAAAAAGAAAAATCCCCAAATCACATAAACTCCAGGTACTGCACAATAAAATGTCTTTCTCCAGCCACCGAACTGGAATAATTCATTCCATCCTCTGTGTTTCCACTGCATTTTTTAACTCTAACATGGCATTGATTAGGTATTACTATGTAGATCTATTTTTGCTTCTTTGGCTACTTTAAAAGCTTCTTTTGTTCTGTATTCCCCCCTCAACCTCTAGCACACAGGAGGTGTTCACTGTACGTTTCCATTAGACCATTGTTACGTTTCCATTACATCTTGGCAGCCATCTATGATGTGGCCTTATTTATGTCCAGCCAGTTCATGACAGACTGGCTGGAAGCAACTTTAATTTGTTCCTAGGGCACTCTGAAAGTAATAATAAAAACACACACACGTGTCCAGCCAAAGCTTGGCACACTTGAATTCTCCACAATTGAAATTTTAATCAATTTCTCTAGATGTTAAAAAACCAAAAGATTCAATAATCCTTAATAATAACAGTGCTTTCCATTTCGGGAGCTGTTTTCCAAGTGTTTTCATGGGTCATAATTCACGTCGTCTCATATTCGCAACAACCCTTTAAGACAGTCAGTACAATTTCCCACCTACCCACGAGGAAGCGGAGGCTCGGAGAGGCGAGGTGACTTGCCAAGTCTTCTGATTTTAGTCAAAGGCTCTTTCATGACAACATGTGCCTGTGCAGCAAACTGGCACTGTTTGCAGTTTCTATAAGTCGGGAGCATACATCTCAAAGGAAACATTGGAAGGAAGAAAAGAACTACAGAAGGTTGTAAACACATTCCAACATGAATCCGCTAACCACTTTCTGAATTTTTACTGCTGGAAATGAATACTTTCCTTCTGCAGAATCTTCAAAAGCAGTTGGAGACACAACTGCCAAAGATAAAATCCCAAACCAGCAAACATCTCACGGCCCAAGAATCCAGCGTCTTCCTAGGCTGAGATTTCTGCCAAAATTGTGCTTGACAGTCTCAGGCGTGGAAAATGTCTCTACAATTCCTCCTTTCAAAGCCCTTCAGGGGCTGTGGGATGAAAGGACTCGAGCCTCCTCTTGTTGAGTACAATTTGAAATAATTTTAGATGTCCTTCCTTCTTTTATAAAGTTGTACTTTTCTAAATGCCCCAGTCTCTGCGAGGCAGTCCTCTACAACCCACAACACACAATAAACTTTAAGGTAGAAAGCGCAACTTCCTAGAGAGGAAAATGAAGACCCAAAGTGACAACCGACTACACACAGGTAGAAAGAAGCGCACTGTGTAGGTATGGGGACAAGGAAGACAGAACTGTCAAGCAGAGAACTGTAATTCCCACATCAGAGAGAATCCCTCATTACCTCCATTTTATGGAAAAGGCTGCTATAAACATATTTTTCCTTTTATTTTATGTTTAAGAATTTAAAAGGGTCTCATTAGAATAGGAACACATCACATGCCTTCTTAGGAACCAAGAACTCGGAGGCATAAAACCAAGAGAGGACACCAGTTCCGGACAGTCAGTGATTGTGCCAGGCATCAGGCCATACTCAGAGGCCATGATTCCTCCAGAAAAATTCCCCCTTAAACAAAAAGCTCGGTAGGCTTCTCCTTAAAATGATGACTGCAGAAAATATATGGCCTCCCATATCCTAATACGTTCATGAAACCAGCACAAAATCTATTGGTTAGAAATCATTACAAAACCTGTCAAATTCTATTACTGTGATGATTTCTTAACTTCTTACAAACTAAACCACCTTAGACCCAATGTGCTGGTAAAATATTAGAAATATACTAGTAAATACATTCAATGATTCATCCATCTGTTCAACAGAACTTAATGAGCACCTGCTACCCGCCAGGAGTTGTTCTCAGCACCCGGGATATAGCAGTGAACTAAAAATCCCAGTCCCTGTTCTCGTCCAAGGAATTTATCTTCCAGTGGGGATGCCAAGCAATGATTAAGCCAATAAGTAAGTTTACTGAGATAAAATTAGAAAGATGTATGGAGAGTAGTGAAGTGGGAGGTGGTCAAGCAGGGTCTCTGATAAAGGGAACTCTGAGGGGAGATCTGAAGGAAGTGAGGAGCTGGCCATGTGGGTATTTGGGGAAAGAATGTACGACTTCAGCAGATACAAGGGCCTGCAGGAAAGCATGTGGTGGGGTGGTGGAGAATGTCAAGGAAGCCAGTGTAGCCTGAAGTTCAGATATTTGTAAGGGGACCATCTACTCTTCCCTAATAGACTGGAAATCCCATTCAGGACAGGAGTGACATCTTATCCTCTCTGCATTTTACAATGTGCCTTGTACTTAGGAAATACTGTGTTGAATGAAGGCCCAGAAGTGAGTCTTCAAGGCAGAGGGGAGAAAGGAAGAGGGAGATGCTTCAAGAACTGCAAGGACCAGAGGGAGGGCCAAGAAACCCAGGTGCCAAGCAACAAAGAATACGACCAGTCAGACAAGTAAGAAGGGTTTGTGGAAGGAAGTAGAAGGCCCTAAGGAGGCTAGAGCCTTGCAATGCTGCAAATGCCTCTGCATGTTGGTCTTTGCCTTCTAGGCAATGGGAAGCCATTAAACATTTTTGATAAAAGGACAATGATGAAGCAACAACCCTTAAGAAAGACGCTGAGAGTTGGTACGTACACCCTAATAAACAGATGGATAGTAGAGATACAAGTCATGAGGCCAGATAATAATAGTGCCAGGCACTGTAAAGCATGCCTTTCCGTTTACTAACCAGTTTAATCCTCCGAAGATCTTTCTGATCATGAAGAAACTGAGTCTTAGGGAGGATAAATAACTCATCCAAGGGCACGCAGAGAGCAAGTGGTGGAGCTAGAATTCAAATCCAAGTCTGTCTGACCCAAAGCCTATGCTCTCCACCAAGCCACTGTGTTTCAGGCCGGAGGTAAGAGAGCAGAAAGCAGGGGCGGAGTCGGCTGGAATGGATTTGAATGGCAAGTAGTGCTGCAGAGTGTTCAATGTGTGTGGATGCTGCAGCCACACTGTGTAAGTTTCTATCACAGCTCTGTCACTCATAGGGTGATCTTGGGCAAGTTACTCAACGACTCTGTGTCTGTTTCCTATTCTGTAAAATCAGGGAAATAATGAGTTTTTCCAAGAGTTGTTGTAAGGACTAAATAGCCTAACACCCAGAAAGAGCTTAGAATTAAGCCCTGCCATAAAATACTCAATAAATGTTAGTAATCATCAATATTATTAATATTAAGAAAGATCAATAACCCCAACTGAGTAAGTGCTTGCTTTTGTGTTTACGGATGTCTCCTCAGGGCCTCAAACGTGAATAATGAATTCAATATACGGAGCAACGAAACCAAGATCAAGTACCTAAGGTGTTTCAGCCTTAAAATCTGCTTTTTATTTTTCTGGGAGTAATAAAATTTTTGGAGCACTGTTGGGTAAAGCATACTCAGCAGAACTGAGTACACTCATCAAAGCCATGTGCAAGAATGTCCATAGGATATATACCAGAATGTCCTTAATAATGTACTAGAAATGGAAACAGCAGCACAGTTCATAACAGTTCCAAAATGGAAACAATCCAATGACCTTCAACAATAGAATGGGGAAACTAGTAAATTCCTGTGGTGGAATATTATGCAGCAGTGAAGGGGGAGGGGTGAAGTGGTGGCTGGAGTGTGTTAAGTGGAGGATGTGAGTATGGGACACACGCCAGACGCAGACACGTGGTGGTCTGCAAAGACGCAGCTCAAGCTCTGATCAAACTGGTTTCTTTTAGGAGACATTGGAGTTAATGAATTGTGATGCCCTTTACCATTACAAAATTCTGTGTTTCTTAAATAAAAACCCAAGAGGAGAATCTTCCCAATGCTCAAATGAGCCTATGGTTAGCTAATCTTCACAAGATTAGCAAACATGATTCTAGACCAGTGATGGCGAACCTATGACACGTGTCAAAGGTGACACGTGAACTCGTTTTTTTGGTTGATTTTTCTTTGTTAAATGGCATTTAAATATATAAAATAAATATCAAAAATATAAGTCTTTGTTTTACTATGGTTGCAAATATCAAAAAATTTCTATATGTGACACGGCACCAGAGTTAAGTTAAGGATTTTCAAAATGCTAAAAAGCCAAGCTCAAAAGGTTCGCCATCACTGCTCTAGACAATTAAATACACATATATATTTAATTTTCCACGACCAAAAGCTAGATTGATTCTCTCACTTATTTTAATGCTCTCTAACCCAATTACTTACACATTGGGTCAAGGGTAAAATGTTTCGTGTGTGTGTGTGTTTCTAGGTAAAATGCAAGTATCACAGGATGACTCCCTCATTCAATTCTCTTATTCTCCTACAGATCATCAAAGCTCTAAATGGATTTCTAATTGTACTGAAGTTATTAATTATACAATGTTACCAACTAGAAAATAACCATGTTAAATCAGAAAGAAAAAATGCCTACTTTAGGGTATAACAGTTAAATAATTTCAGATGCCCTTTTAAAAATCAACCAGGTGTAAAAAATACAGCCTTCCTATATCTGGTATTTTCCAACTTCCTGTGGATAAACTACTTCCAAGCCAAATTTTTAAAAATAAGAGTGGAATATTTTTTGTGAAAAATTATCAGAGTATTAGCTCTCAGGATAATGCTTTCATACTCATAACAAGAGGGAGCACATTAAATTATGGGCATGTGTGTGCGCATGCATCTCAAACACAAAAATCTCTCAATCTATAGCAAGAAGGTAGTCATAGAAGTTTGTTTGGAAAATTAAGATACCGGCTATCCAGAAATGAGCCTTTCTATCTTTCAATTTTTCGCAAATATATCATGCTTCTGGTTAGTAGTTGGAATCAAGGATTCTATTAAACAGTATAAAAATAATGTTTTTATTTAAAAAAACTGATCCTAAAAAGAAATCTTAATGTCTTCACAATTTTAGAATTTTACTTGGCTAAAATTTTATTTTTCTCAATTTACCTTTGTTTCATCTTACCTTTACCTAAATGCAGTAGAAATTGACAAATCAGAGAATGGAAAGAGAATTACTGAAATCCAGTAATTCTCAGTTTTGAAAAGTTCTCATGTTATAAAATTAAAATTAAATCTAAAATTTCAAAGCCTGGGGGACTAACGAGGTCTCGTTTAAGGTTTTAGTGTCCTAAAACAGCTGATATGACTTTTTTTAAAAAGATGCACATGATGCTAAATTCTTATACAATAAACATATATATACCCTTTATATATGCATGTAAACATACATTATATTATGCATAACCTGCTATGCATTATTAAAGTTTCACTGAAAGGCTTAAATGTTATATTCTGAAATAGAGGAAACACAACCCGACCAATATCTTTGCAGAACCTTGGGTTAGTCCATTTAATTCATCCCATCACCACTACTCCCACTGAATATCTATTTTACTTACTTTGCAATTCTTTAATTCCTTCCCAGTTCCTCGAAATCCACCCTGAGAGTCTCTAACATCTATTTCCTACCATCAAACACCAGCTGCAGCTGAAGGAACATCAGGATACAGTTGCATTCCACTGAACCAAAGGTAAGCGTACAAATCACCTGTAGGACTGATTAAAGCCAGATTTGATTCTGGAAGTCAGTACCAGAAACTGCATTTTTAAAGAATGCCACGGGCCATTCTGATACAGGCAGAGGAAAGACCACACCTAAAGAATCAAAGGGCCCCGGCATCTCAGTCGTTTTTCCTTCCACAATCCTCGCTTACCAAGAGTCCATCATCTCCTTAGATAATCTTTCCCTGGAATCTGTTTGCCTTCCTCAGAAGACATCCTCTTCAAGTTACAAGTTCTGCAAGGTTAGCATCAGGTCAGCCTGGCCGCTCCTGCTGCTGCAGCTCACCTGGCCTCCAGACCCTGAACAGCTGCTCTGACCATCTGGGAAGCTGGTGGCCAGGCCTGCCTTATCCAGTTTCCTCGCTCTCACCTGATAACCTCAGCAGTAAGCAGACCGGCCTGGGTCCTCGGGTCTGGATCTGCCCCCTTGTATGGGACTGGGATGAGGGCAGGGCACCTCCTTAGGGAATACATGGTTATGATTACCATAATTTTGGCAACTAAATTTTTTTGGCTTAAGTTAGTTTTGCAATTCCATCTTTGGGAAGTGCCTGAGAGAGTAAGGGACAAATCTGAAGTCATCTTCAACATCATCAAGTCCTTTGTCTTTTGAGGGTGATTTTGAGTTCTGAGGAAGGCAAACACCAAATCTGTACTCAGCAGAGTTCCTCCTGAAATAGGGTTTACAGTGATTTGGGCTCTGCTAATCACCAATGATGCACTAAGCCCCTTGGTGGCACTGTAATGTCTCCACTTAGCTAGACCAAACTATTTCCCAGAATGCTCTTCCAGGGGACGTTTTCAGTTAGTGACAACCAGGAGTGATTCTTCTACCAGGTGACTCCCACCTACCTGCACAGCTTCCTAAGGAAAGCAGCAATTTCCCCAATACCTTCTGATAGGTCTTTCGTATTTAAAAAACAAACACTATTTGATCGCCTACTATGATAGGTGCTTTCCGAATTAATCCTCATTAGTAGCCATGCTGGTATTTTCTCCTGATTGACTATCACACAAATGATGAGTTTGGGGAGTCTACAGAGCCTGACCAAGAAACAAATACTAAGACACAGGTCTTCTCACTTCAGGGCTGTGCTCCTACCATAGCAGAGTCTTGGTTTTGAACTACATTTTATTCCTAGCTATTATTTTCCTTGACAATTAGGCTGAACACCAGTTCTTTGCTGACTCCATCGATCATTCACAATAGACAACACAGTCCGGCAGATACCACATAACTCGAATTCAAATGTTTCCATCGGTACCCATCTTTTCACAGTTGGTCATTGATTTCAAGGATCCAAACGACTGACCTTTCAGAGTTTCCCTCAGACACCTATGGGTTTGTCTCTTTAGTTAGCATCGCAAACGTCTTCTACCTTCTTCCAAACATATGTCCTGGCCAAAAGACATCTGTTTCCAACACTGTATCATCTCCATGATTTTCTATTAAAGCATGAAGTGTCTGACTTGCCTTTTAGCTAAACTTGACGTGAAATTTGCTGGACTGGACTCTGGAAAGCGTTGACACACGTTGATGCTGGCGAAACCTCTACTCACTCTCCCCCAGCTGCAGGCACAAGAGTGACAGGCTGACCTTGAGAGGAGAGTGCAGCTAGAACCTGTTGCAACACGTCCCCTCTATGACTCCTCCTCCTCTACTCTCACGAACTACACCATTATTATTCCCATAGTCACACCTGGTAACTTGACACTTGCTGACACCTTCCTACTGTGTATTTCCAATGTCTCCATTTCCCACCCTTCTAAAGGGCTTAGTGTCATCTGAAAGCTTGGCAGTTCACTCTGTGCCCAGGGCTGCAGATCACTGATAAAAACGTTAAAGAAAACCCATCTTCGTTCCAATCTCCACATAATGCTCGCTATTTAAAGACTGTTCAAAGAAGCGCCTGTTTCCCCCTACCCTTTGTTCCTTCTGTCTAAACTACTTCCTTCCCTTTGACAAAACTCATCTCTTCCAATTCCACAGCCTGTCTCTTTGGTGTTGCAGGGGAAGGGTGGGGAGGGTTGGCACAGGCTTTTGGGAAGTTTCAATAAATCGTATCTATGGGTTTTCCCATGTCATAGGCTTGGTTCACTTAAAACCAACCATTCTAGTACCATTCAATGTCCCTTTATCTCCCTGGTTCTCCGGCTCTTCATCTATAAAATAAAGCAACTACCCTAGGTGGTTCAGCTCAATGGATAGAGTGTCGGCCTGCGAACTGAAAGGTCCCAGGTTCGGTTCCGGTCAAGGGGCACATGCCTGGGCTGTGGGCTCAGTCCCCAGTGGGGGACTTGTAGGAGGCAGCCAATCCATGATTCTCTCTCATCATGGATGTTTCTATCTCTCGCTCCCTCTTTCTTCCTCTCTGAAATCAATAATAATATATTTTTTTTTTAAAAAGCAACTGGCCTTTGTAATCTGTGGTGTTCCACATCGATATAGAAAAACTGAAAGTAAACCTTAATCTGTCTTGATAGACAGCAAACTGTACTTTCTCAAATAGGCTATGTTATTGAAGATTGTGATTTTTTGTTTGTTTGTTTTTTGGGTTGTTGTTTTGTGTGTTTTTTCCCTACAGGACATATGGTACCTCTCTGGTGGATGGAGCTTTTCATAGGTAATCAGAGATGATGCAGATATTGAACTAAATCAAGAGGAAATCTGAAAACCTTGAGCCACATCTCTGCCACATAAAGTACAGGGACGTGTCATTGGGCACTCTGGAGTGATTTCACATAGAAGCAAAGTTTTCAAACGGACTAAGGGAAATGATACATCCAGTTGTACCATCTACAGTCTTTGTGGGCGGCTGTGTGAAGCCAGCTGGACTCTGAGGGCATCAATCTAATTGAGCCAGTGAGGGATGGGTTGATGCAGAGCTGAGAAGTACTTTGAATTATGTGTGCAGGTGTCAGAGGTTATCACCTAAATGCCCGCAGGGCCATGCCGTCTCAGGAAGGAGTAAATGCTGCTGACTGCAACACTGTAGGGCCTTGGGGACGTGGGGAAAACTAGTCAGTATATGCCTCTCTATGAAGCATCCGAATTCAAGTCTTTGAAAATGGTCCAGGTGAAACAAAACCACCTACAGACGGCATCAATCTAATTGAGCCAGTGAGGGATGGGTTGATCCAGGGCTGAGAAGTACTTTGAATTATGTGTGCAGGTGTCCGAGGTCACCACCTAAATGCCCGCAGGGCCATGCAGTCTGAGGAAGGAGTAAATGCTGCTGACTGCATCACTGTGGAGGGCTGGGGACCTGGGGCAAACTAGACAGTATATGCCTCTCTATGAAGCATCCAAATTCAATTCTTTGAAAATGGTCCAGGTGAAACAAAACCACCTGGTGAAACAGAATCAGCCCTCATGGGACCAGTTTACAATCTCTGATTTACAGGTACTCTAGTCCTCTGAAATTCTCTGCACTTCAACAGAATCTAAACTTGCTAGAGGGGGCACAAGGGGATGTTTTTCTCTGGCAACGTAATATAAAAGATTCCATTTATTTAATAGATGAAACCTCTACTTGTGAGTAACTTTTTTTAAAAATCCTTTTTTAAAACTATTTTTATTGACTTCAGAGAGAAAAGGAAAGGGAGAGAGATACAAACATCAATGGTGAGAGAGAATCAGGCTGCCTCCTGCACACCCCCTTCTAGGGATGGAGCCCAAAACCCGGGCATGTGCCCTGACCTAGAATTGAACCACGACCTCCTGTTTCATGGGCCTATCCTCAACCACTAAGCCACACCAGTTGGGCAAAAACAATCCTTTTTTAAGAGAATAAAAATAGTGCCCACCCTGTTTCCCTAGGGTCCCAGTGAGGATGGAACATCACTGAGGACACGTAGTGCAGCAGCTACACAGAAATGCCAGCCGCTACCATCATTACTATTACTACACTGCGCCCGGTGATGGAATGCAGTTCTTCCACAGAACCACAGAGAATCATAATATCCTCAGGCTGGGGAGCGTTAGGTCTCGTATTGGTCAGACAACAGCCACACCAGAATGCACAGAATCTGTGCATTCCAGCTCCTGCTGCCACTCAAGCACCGTGGGCCAATTTAATGTGGGAATACGCAGCACATCTGTCCATTTCCTCCTCCATCCCCACCCACTTCACTCCAATTCAAGGTCCCAGCACTGAGATTCCAGGAACAACGTGGAGCAAAGAATTCTACAACATCTACTCCCTGTGCCTCCTCTCCCCGCAAGGTGTGGTGGGTTTTTTTTAATCCATTATTGAAATTAACACGCCATTCCCAATCCCGCACTGAGATTCCAGGAACAACGTGGAGCAAAGAATTCTACAACATCTACTCCCTGTGCCTCCTCTCCCCGCAAGGTGTGGTGGGGTTTTTTTAATCCATTGAAATTAACACGCCATTCCCAATCCCACCCATTATAATGATACCCCTCCAAATTCTAAGAATCCCTTATAAGGAAGTGGATGTCTTTTTAAAAATCAGAAAGCACAGCTGGCATGCTTTGACATGACAAAACACCTCTTCCCACAGCTCCTGTTTGTTTTTCCCCTCTCCCCATCCCTCGGCTAAAGGTAAACACGGCTATGTGGGATCATCACGTTCTACTCAGCTTTTGCATACGTAGAATAATCTACATTTTTAATCCATGCTCTACTACAAACCTTTATCATTCCATGGGTCGAATGTTGAATCATTTGGAATTAATGAATGAGTGAATGAACAAATGAATGAATGTATCTTTGTAAATCAAGGAATACACATGGATAAAATTAATACCCTGGCTGAAGAAATTGTTATTGTCAGAATGGCTCAACAGCAACGCATGATTTTTGTCTGCTTTTGAGCAGTTCAGAATAGATCATCAAATACTAGTAAACACACACTAACCATCTGGTTAGAAATGAGATCATTTTAACACTTTAAAGGCAAAGGTGTTTTCGGAAGTACTACTTAACCTAATTTTTTTTAAAAAAAACGTTGCTTTACTTATTAAAACAGAAGTATATTTTGCTTTATAAAGGGTGAAAATCAAATGTCAGATGCATGGAAAACCCAAACATTCCGTGAAAGCACCCTTTGAAACATAAACGATGCCCCTGATGCATGATTCCCTTGTGAAATTCTGATTTTTCCCTTCATTGACAGGGCACCTGAAGAATAATGTCAACTGGTAGTACTACAGGATACTGATTTATTTTACTCTTTGTTTTCTCTCCCCTAAAGGGAATGAATACCAAAGCAACACCCAGGTTAGGTTTAAAGGTTAACTTCATTTTATTGGTCTAGACCAGGGGTGGGCAAACTTTTTGACTCAAGGGCCACAATGGGTTCTTAAACTGGACCAGAGGGCCGGAACAAAAGCATGGATGGAGTGTTTGTGTGAACTAATATAAATTCAAAGTAAACATCATTACATAAAAGGGT
>NW_005357346.1:467959-470488 GCF_000412655.1 Myotis brandtii | reverse complement strand
ATGACCCAGCTCCCCCTCCCCCGAGGGTCTAAGGCAGGGGTGGGCAACCTTTTTGACTCGAGGGCCACAATGGGTTCTTAAACTGGACCGGAGGGCCGGAACAAAAGCATGGATGGAGTGTTTGTGTGAACTAATATAAATTCAAAGTAAACATCATTACATAAAAGGGTACGGTCTTTTCTTTTTTTAGTTTTATTCATTTCAAACGGGCCGGATGCGGCCCGCGGGCCGTAGTTTGCCCACGGCTGGTCTAGACCTCACTGCTCTAGTGCAGTGGGTTGCCTACACAACTCCCTACCTCCCTGCATATCTTGTAAACTGTAGCTTTTTCCTGGGGGGTGGGGGGTGGGGGGGCAGGAGGGAGAAAAGCAGCAGCTCCATGCATTTGGAAGACCTGCACCATGAAGCAGGCCTGGCACTCAGGCGTGCTCTTGGCTTAATTAAGATAGATATAAACTCTGCGAGGTCCTCTTCTTCGCAGTAAGACGTGGGGAAATCCTAGTGGAGGATTGAGAAAAGCGAGTCAATCGGCCTCCCTACAGGAAGTTACATTGATTTTGTAACAGCTCCCCAGACTCCGTAGGATGTTCCAGTGAGTCAGGTCCAGGAGCGGAAATGGTTACCAGGGCCACGTATCTACTTCCACATTTGCATAGGTAGGGGAAATTTTCCTTTTGTTCCCCTGCAGGCTTTTCGTATTTAGTCTCTTTGATCGCACCCATCAGATCCACCCAGCTGAGAGCAACTCACAAGGCAACAACAACACAAGCAGAGATGCTTGGAGAGTCCAGTGAAAAATGAAAATGTAGGGTCTGTTGTGCAAAAATTATTAAGAATTTCAAGAGGGGCCACAGCAGACCATTCAGCCGGGCGCTGGGCACTCCGTGGAACCAACTGCAAGGGCCTCGGCCCACAGAGCTGGCCCAGGTCCTGGAAGACGCTTGCTGGGCTCCCTGGGTTTCAGTAACCTTTAAGGACAAACTCAAATGAGTCTCCAATACATCAAACACTCAGACACGAAATCAAAGCTGCCTGGAGAGCCAGCCCTTGCGGGGAGCAGGGAGAGCGCTGAGGTCTGCTCATTCTTCCCCTCCTACTGACTAGCGAAACGCCCACCTTGCTTAATAGAGGTTGAAATCAAAAGCCATGTGGATGGCGGCTACCATTTCCACCGACTAACCTCCTTGTGGGCAAGCCATTCTTCTTGCCTCCAAGACTGTTCTGCGGCTCACAGGCAGCCATTTTCCTCTGTCATCTCATCATACATTGCACGAACCACGCAGAATCATGTTGGAGATTAAGTACTCGTATCAACAGCGTCTTAAAATATCTCCACTATCTGGCAGGAACAACCGCATCCTCAGTCACCAACAGAGAGAGAACAAGCTCCCGTTCACCAGATGGAGCTGCTCAGGAGGAGGATCCGCGATTCTCAGCAGATTCTCTCCTCCCCGGGAACTCGGGCCGCCTGGGACGGGACTGGAAGGGAGTCCCTAGTTCCCAGCCCACGGGGACACTTTAAATAGCCATGAAGATGGCATTTCAAAATAATAACAGAACTCAAAGAACCGGAGGAACAGAATAAATGGTGTTGTAAAAGGAAATGGGGACATTACCATAATTAGAGCTTCTAAAAGGGGACGGTAAACACTGGCTGGACGCTGACTTATTTCCAACGGCATTCAAGGCAGACGGCGAGAGCTGAAGTGGGGACAGCACCGGTATTCGCAAGAAAGGAAAGGTGAAGAAAGCCGTTGTGTGGGCTTTGGACGACATCCTAAAACCTATTATTAAAAATATGTACATATTCAAAACACCCTTTGGCCTTTATGAGGATGCTAGGCTTCACCTCGTCTGGCTTGACCATCAGTATGCCATTGGGCCCTGGCTGGGTGGTTCAGTTGGTTGGAGCATCGTCCCACGCACCAAAAGGTTACGGGTTGGATCCCAGGTCAGGGCGCATACAGGAGGCAACAGATGGATGTTTCTCTCTCCCCCCCTCCCCTTCCTCTCTCTCTAGAAATCAATAAAGCATATCCTTGAGTGAGGATTAAAATATATATTTGACCCAAAACTGTAATTGGAAGAAAAGGGGCCCCCATCACAGTCTAAGAATGTAAGAACCTAACTCCTTTGCCATCCACCATCACAAAAAGACGCACACACCCTCTTAATGGTGCAGTTTTCAATGTGGAAAGACACCTTTCCAGTAAGTTCTTCCCAGACAGGAACGACATTTAACACTGAAGAATGTCCCCATACGATCCCATACAGAGATCAAGCATTTTTTTTTTTAATCTTCCCGGGAATGAGTGGGAGGCAGCCTGACCTAGCACAGAGCGTCCCTTTAGAGACTGTGGGAGATGCACAGAAAACGCGGGGGCAGCACCCACTAGATCAGTGGTTCTCAACCTTCTGGCCCTTTAAATACAGTCCCTCATGTTGTGACCCAGTCATAAAATTATTTTCGTTGCTACTTAATAACTGTAATGTTGCTACTGTTATGAATCGTAATGTAAATATCTGATA
>NW_005357346.1:434501-466439 GCF_000412655.1 Myotis brandtii | reverse complement strand
GGATGGGGAGAGAGGGAGAGAGGGAGAGAGGGAGAGAGGGAGAGAGGGAGAGGGAGAGAGAGAGAGAGAGAGATGTGAGAGATACATCAATTGGTTGTGTGTCTGCACGTATCCCAACCAGGACCAGGTATGTGCCCTAGACCAGGAATCAAACCCATGAGCCTTAGGTGCTCGGGCCGACGTTCCAACCACTGAACCACACAGGTCAGGGTCGCGACCCACAGGTTGAGAACCACTGCACTAGATGGAGGGAGCCTGGGACAGGTCCTGCAGACCAGGACTTTCGGCCAGATGCACGAGAGGGTGCTGGGACTGTCCTTGGCGAGTGGAGTGGCTGCGCAGGGTACAGCCACGGTTCTGCTGCTTTGCTTCTATACAGAGCTCCCCACAAGGAGGGCAGGCAGCCCCCCCTGAACTCCAGGCTGCAAGCCCGTCCTGGAAAAAGAAAACGTTATCTGCCCTCACTGGGACCATGAAAAGCTCCTTTGCGCTAGGCAAACATACCATTCCACGGTGAGCAATGCAAAGACAAACATGTTCTGGTACAAGAAAAATGTCCCAGGATTAGATGTTTTTTTCAAACCACGCACGCATGGGGTCAGCAGCTTAAAGTTCTGAAGCCTAGATTCCCTCTTCAAAAATTACTTTTTCGTTGAGAAGTTTTCTCTTTCATATTGGAAAAAAAAAACACCTCAAGAGGGACTTCCTCAACTGGAGAAAGACTTGGAAAAAGCCCAGAGCTAAACTCAAAGCAATGATCTTGGCCAGGAGTTCCCTGGCTTCCCTTTGCTATTATTAAGTATCCTTCTGTTTGACTAAGAATTTCTCCACCTCTCACAAGCCATCTTTTTTCCTTCTGTGTCCAGAAAAAGCTGAAAACCATGTGTTTATAATGAGCCTGTTGCTATGCAAATGATTAAAACACATTACAAAAATCTTTCCTTTGAGTCAGGGGAAGATGAACTGCAAGTAAGAGTCCCTGTGCTGAACAGAAAAGCTGGCAAAAAGAATATGAGAAGCTAAGCGAAATGGGGGAAAAAATAAAAATAAAATAAATAAACCTATGACGGCCCCATCCCTTGAGTCATTTTAACCAAAGGTTTAGGGAAAACGAACGTTTTTACAGCCCCAAGGCAATGTGTCTTACAGTTTGGAGTGGGGTTAACAAACTTTCTTCTTAATCTCCTTGATTCCTATGGCTTCGTGACTCACCCTCCATCTGTCTATGAGGGTGTCCTTTTCACCAGTTTCTTCGCACTTCTGTGAGAATATCAAGAGATTTCTTTTTCCTTGTATGTGTACTCCTATGTGTATTCTCCTTTTAATATCTTTTGTCTTCTCCTTCAATTATCACCTAAAACTAGGGCCTGAGTGGTTCATTTCTCCCCCAACTCAATCATAGTATCTTGGCCGATTTCCCTCACTTATGAAGAGATTTGCTCTTCAAAGGTTATATCCAGGAGATGAGACACAGTATGTCAAAATTAATGTCAAAAAACAGAGCTTCTTAATTTTTTAATTTAAAAAGATATCTGCACTTGATCATTTCAATTAAGTCCATTGCTTTCTTAAACAGTTTGCAGCCAACAACATTTGCAAATTTTTGTTGTGTTGTTTTGTATAGTCGAGAGAGAGAGAGAGAGAGAGAGAGAGATGTGAGAGATACATCAATTGGTTGTGTGTCTGCACGTATCCCAACCAGGACCAGGGATCGAGCCTGCAACCCAGGTATGTGCCCTTGACCAGGAATCAAACCCATGAGCCTTAGGTGCTTGGGCCGACGTTCCAACCACTGAACCACACAGGTCAAGACTGTATAGTCTACCACACAGGTCAAGACTGTATAGTCTATTAACCTGCAAGCTTTCAAGGGTGGGATTATCTGGGGATAAGAAATGAAATACATGCCTTTTAATTATAACTTCCTTTCACCCCTATGTGTCTTAATATGCATGGGTCAACACACATCAAACTAACAAACAGTTTACTTCTACTAATAAACTCTCTTCAGAGAGGAGAAACGCTGGTCCTGACAAATTCTATAGAACCTGCTTCCCTCTTAAAGAGAGGGAGCCAGACCACTGCAAACATGTGTTGGGTGAAAACAAGTTTGGTCGGCTCCAGACAAAGGCTTATTTTTTAAGCACAGATGGTTGAATGGTTGCCTCCTCCAACGGGTTTGCCCACAGTGAAAGACAGATTTCTATTTCTAATCTATGCAAATATCTTTCTCTGTGGGCATCACAAAGACGAACTGTTTGGTGGCAGACACAGCCACTCCCAGGTGCTCGCAGATGCCAAAGCCCATCTCCCACCTGAGCCGCCTGGAAACTGGGTAACAGCGGATGGCTGCAGAGTTAGTCACCACCCTCCTCCTCCCGCGACGATTCCTGGGGAACCCCGCCCCACCACTTCTCCTCCAGGCTGCTCTGCCTCAGGAGCTTCAACATTCAGATGGGACCCCAGATGCTTCTAAAACCTCCCGAAACTGCTCAGATTTCCGCCCCCCACCGCACAAAGGCTCCTAATGACTCTGAGTAACATTCTTCACCTTGAATTCAGCTCATCTATTGGCCTCTAACACCAAACCCAGAAACCCTGAGCATTTAAAGATGCGATTCTGTCCAAACCATGTCTTCTTTATACTCTAGTCTATGTGCCTTCCTCCCACGGTAGGTCTCACTGAATCACACCTGAGTCACTGTCGGTGGCTCTCAACCTTCCCACGTGTATGTTAGTCCCTTCTGCGTTCCTTTCTCCCTCTATAAATTTTTCCTTTCTGTACTTACAATCTTTCTCTCTTATTTCTCCATCTCCCCAGGTTAAGTCTTTGATTTGTTCTGACACCCCTTGAAGCATTCCAGTTCTAAGGCACCTGGGGGCAACACAAATTCCTGAAATACTCATTCATATTCTCTCTCTCTCTTTCTCTCTCTCTCTCTCTCTCTACATGCATACACATACACACACACACACACACACACACACACACACACCTCCTCATGCTAACCCAGCTCCTAACTTTAAGCATCCTCCACCATCAAAGGTTATATCAGAAATCTACATAGTTTAGTTCTAATGTTTAAGCCTAAAAGTGTCCTCAAAGTGTTGCATTATTTTCTTTGTTAGTTTTTCTGAGCAAATGACAGTAATAGAGTTGGCTCCAGAATCTTGTGTTGGAAAACACTGTCCCTCCTTAGCGAATTTCATCTTAAACAGACCAAGCTAACTGAGCAAAGAGGAATTCTAAAGGAAAAGGAGAAACGTGCCCCCTCGTCCCCAGCCTCAATAACCAGCATCACCACCAACTCTTACTCTTTACCTCAAATTTGAGATCTAAACACTTTTTGCTTTGTTTTCAGCTTAGGAATGCAAATATTGACAGCCAAATAATGCAGTGTTAATTTTACTTACCTGGAAAATCTAAAACTATAAAGAACTTTAGAGGTTAATTAACGTATCGATTCCCGAGTATGAACGAACATCAGAACCACCTGAGGAATATTATTTTAAACAATACATCCTCCTGATCCCCAGCCTTAGACATTCCAATGCAGACTTCTGGTACAGCCCTAGAATCCATATTTACAATAAACACTCTGGGTAATTAGGATATAGCAGGTCCGGGTCTATTTAAGCAACTGGTCTATTCCAACATCCTACCCCATATGACAGTCTCCTCCAGGGACACCACATCACTATCTGCTCTGTGCCAGCAATTCCAGACACCAGGGGCCTTGCCCTTCTATATGTCTGCTTGTTCCACGTTTTTATGGACTTAACTGTTAGAAACGATGTTCTTATGTTGAGCCAAGTAACCAAAGTCTTTCAATTCCTCGAACTTCACTCACTATCAGCCCTAATTTTGTGTCCCAGAGTGGACACAGAATTCCTTCCCCACAAGTCTTCATATATCCCAGGGCAGCCACCACACCCTCACAAGTCTTCATTTTTCCAAACAAACTGATTTCTTTACCTTCATAAAGCACAATGCCCGAGTCCCTCACCATTTCAACTGCTCTTCTGCAACAACAGACCTTATAG
Source organism: Myotis brandtii (assembly GCF_000412655.1). Taxonomy (NCBI): domain Eukaryota; kingdom Metazoa; phylum Chordata; class Mammalia; order Chiroptera; family Vespertilionidae; genus Myotis; species Myotis brandtii. The sequence goes on along the minus strand of NW_005357346.1, from coordinate 462,395 downwards.
AATAAGTCTGTCTAAAGTAGCAGCACTTCTTTTTTTTTCTCACGGATGCCTTTTTTCAATAGGCATTAATTTATAGCCTGTGTTTCAGTCTTGTTACTCATTGCCTTACAGTTAATGGTCCGAGAGCCATGGATCGGCAAGTACTTATTAACCCAATGCTATATTCCTAACTGTGTAAGTACTCAGCAAGGATTCATAAGCCAGCAGAAATCGTCCACATTTGAGGTGTAAATCATCATGTACAGAAAGGGTTTAGCCCTAGCCGGTTTGGCTCAGTGGATAGAGCGTCGGCCTGTTGACTGAAGGGTCCCAGGTTCAATTCTGATCAAGGGCACATGCCCAGGTTGTGGGCTCGATCCCCAGTAGGGAGCGTGCATGAGGAGGCTGATCAATGATTCGCTCTTATCATTGATGTTTCTATCTCTCTCTTCCTCTCTGAAATGAATAAAAATATATTTTTAATAAAAACAGAAAGGGCTTAGATAAATGAAATAACTTGAAAACAATGAATGGCAGTATACAACCGAGTGCTTCAAACGAATGGCACCTGAAAGACCGAACGAACACAGGTTTCCTGGGTCAGACTGTGAGCTATCTCATGCCTTCTGTTTACAGAAAAACCACCTACTTAACAACAGTTTTTATTAAAAAAAAAAAAAAAGATGGAATCCATTACCTCAAAATGTATATATAAAAATGTCAAGTACATCCTATTTCAGAAAGTTCAAATCTAAGAAGCCACACATGCACTCATCGAGTCGAATACCGCTTGTTCCTTTGTCTCGGCATGTCACTGGCACTGCTGCCACGCACTCGGAATGCCAGGATCCGGGGAAAAGGCAAAAATCAGAGAGTTCAAGCAATGCCTTTTATTACTGCAAATAACCATTTGACGAGCTAACCCCCCAACAAGGACATTTTAATGGAAAACTCTTACCAATAAGTGAACTATACCACCACCAACAAAAATGCATTTGCATCCTTCATAAAATCGCAGACTATCCGAACTTGAACAACTTATCCAAATCCCTCTCTTGACAGATGAGGGGAAATATCACTTCAAAGACGGCAGGTGATTCTCTCCAAGGTTAAGCAGCCACTGAGCAGGAGGAAGGGACCAGTCCCCGGGTGGGTCTCCCTTCATTCACCCTCAGACAATCCAAACTCTTGCCCCCTCAACATTTTCCTCAATTCAACTTCCATCTCCCGTTACCTTCCCAATCCTCAAATCCAAAGACTGAAGGTACATTTTGTTTGGGGACATTTTGAGGGAAGGAGTAGACTACCCAGTAAATAGGAGGTTCATTTTTTTTATTCGATTCTAGCATATTTTCCCCACAGCCTCCAAGGAATACTGCCGTGCTGCTAGACACAAACTTCTACCTGATTCAGGATCACTGCTGTCTTATGAGCATTGTAGGGAACAGCTGAGTCGGAGTTAGCGATATGAATTCAAACAAATATTCTAAAGCTGAAAAGCAACTGGAAAAGAATCCCCATCTACTGCCCACTAAACACACGCACTAGTACACACACACACACACACACACACACACACACACACACGCACACACCCGAGATCAACCACCAGCTCATGTCCTTCATCAGAAGCCTCGCCGCTCAGCCACGCCCTGACACGGAATGCGGGGGAAATGCACCTACCTCGTGGCCTCCTGCTGAAGCCATGACACATTTGGCACGTAGAACATGACTCCGAAGAAAAGCAGAGGCTCATTAGCGAATTTGTCCAGATGTTTCTTCAGCGGTTTCTCCAGCTCCACCCATCGTGCCTGCTGGCTCTTGCTGAGAAACCAGAGGCCAAAGTAGTGTGTCTAGATAAAAGGGCAAAACAGCATCAGTTCCTGCTCGCAAGGGCCTTCCCAAGACCACACAGGAAACGAGGCTCCCAGCCTCCCGGCCCCCGAGGTTCCCCGGCCCATACACAAGCATTCAGCTGTCACTTTCTTTGACGCTGGGACGACTTAAAAAGAAACCACATGTACACATGTATTGTGATCGACACTGAGTACCCAGAGGCAGTATCCACACCCATGGCTGCCGTTTGTCTATGCGGGTGCCGATGCACCCATGTCAGGGAGAGGGGGTGGTGCAGGGTGGGGACCTCGCCGACTCTTTCCTCAGATCTCAAGGCTGACTTTCCCGTGGCTCCTGGTGCCTCGTGCTCTCACACGGAACAGGCCGGCCAAGGCAAGCACAGTCCTTGCACCTGCTGCAGAGGAACCGATGACTCAACTCCTAGGACAGTGGTTCTCAACCTTCCTAATGCCGCGATCCTTTAATACAGTTCCTCATGTTGTGGTGACCCCCAACCATTAAAATTATTTTCGTTGCTACTTCATAACTGTAATGTTGCTACTGTTATGAATCGTAATGTAAATATCTGATATGCAGGATGTATTTTCATTGTTACGAATTGAACATAATTAAAGCATAGTGATTAATCACAAAAACAATATGTAATTATACATGTGTTTTCCGATGGTCTTAGGCGACCCCTGTGAAAGGGTTGTTCGGCCCGCAAAGGGGGCGGGACCCACAGGCTGGCGACCCACAGGTTGAGAACCGCTGTCCTAGGACAAAGCCTTCTGCCCAGGGCCAGCGTCCACAGTGTGGAATATTTCCATCCAGTCCCAGATTTTAACTGAAAATGGAATCTCTCCTTTGGAGCTTTAATGGAGTCCTTTAAACCACACTGCCTCGACCACTTCATTTTACATGAACCGCAGCAAATCTCTCCTCCACATCAAGCTTTCAGAGTGGTGGGGTCTCCTCTTCGCAGCTGCCACGGGGCCCCCAGTGGCTGTTCTTGGCCGATTGTGGTGGGATTTGATAGATGAAAGTGAGATTTTTCACCCTTGGACATGAAGCCTCACCCAGTTTAGTTTTGAACGACGGGCTCAATGATGAAAACGGGTGCTTTTAGGCATCCGATCCTGTCTTCATATGAATTGATGCTCAAATTTCAGGATTAGCACAACAATCGCCAAAAAAACAGATCACTCACTGCTTTGGAAGCATTCTTTTCTATTTCAATTACAGCCTCGAATGCTGCACAGCACACCTGGAAACCTACCTTCAAAAGAATGTTTTCAGGACGATGTTTAATTTCCAAAGGCATTCCTGTGCAGATGTTCCCCCGCCAGCTGGCCGCCCCTCCTCCATACTGTGGCTCACCCATGCCACAGCGCTACCCAGACCTGTGGGAAAGTTCTGACTCTGACTTTACTAGAAAACCAGACCTGGTCTCGCCTCCACACAGCTAGAGGCCCAAAACCTCTGCAGGGTGTTTTTAAGTGATACTTTCAGGTGGGAGCGGTGATTTGATCCAATTTCCTCCATGGGACACCAAAGGGCAAGTTCACACCAGAAGTCTATGCATTTCTCGAGCAACGAAATGCCAACAAACGGAGCCAAGATTCTATTTCTATCGACTCAGACAACCTGGCTTGAGTGAATTCCGACCCTATTGTTCCTCTCCCAGCTTCGGGGAGTCCGTGAGCTGTTCCAATGTGACTGATGACGTAGAGCAGTGGTTCTCAACCTGTGTGTAGCGACCCATTTGGCGGTCGAACGACCCTTTCACAGGGGTCGCCTAAGACCATCCTGCATATCAGATATTTACATTATGATTCATAACAGTAGCAACATTACAGTTATGAAGTAGCAACGAAAATAATGTTATGGCTGGGTCACAACATGAGGAACTGTATTTAAAGGGCCAGAAGGTTGAGAACCACTGACGTAGAGGAAGGGAAATGTGGCTGAGCTGAAGAAAACAGGCTCTGAAGTCACTCATCTCTCAGCTGTTGCCCTCACTGCCTCGGGGACTGTGGCCAAACTCCGGTGCCTCCTCACGCCTCAGAGCTTCCTCATCTGTAAAATGGGGATGCTGATGCCGCCTGTCACCCACAGGCTCCTAGGGGTGCAAATGCGGTGATGCCGACCAATCGTGCGTGTGGGGGGCACCTATTAAGTAACCACTTCATAAACGGTGTCTTCTGTGGCTGCTGATGCTACTGCCACCATCATCGTCACTGGGAAGAAAAGCAGGCAAGCCTCAAGAATCTTGTTCATCAGCACTATTGGCTACCCCATGAACCACTGGGTCAGAAAACAGCAGTTGTCTGAACTACATGAGAAAAGGCAAGCCAAAGTCAAAGCTGGGAAGCCTGTCAGCACATCACACAAAAATCTGAAAGGTGTAAGAGCCCTGGCCAGTGTGGCTCAGGTGGCTGGGGTCATCCCATGCCCCAAGAGATTGTCAGTTCCGTTCCCAATCAGGGCACATGCCCGGGTTTCAGGCTTGATCCCCGACCGGGGGCATGCAGGAGGCAGCCTACTGATGTCTCACTCTCACATCGATGTTTCTCTCTCTCTCCCTTTCTCTTCCTCTCTCTCTAAAAATCAATAAACACAAAATGAAATAAAATGTGTAAGAAAAAAAAACAGTCACAGAGCAGTGGCTCCCACAGGATTTTCTTGAGAGTCTCATTACGGATGTTGGTGGGACCCTGGCACATCACTCGGATGCTGTCCTGGGAGATCTATGATGGAGGCTCAGGTGAATCTTAACGTGAGGGAACCTGGGTACTTCACAAACTGGGAAAGGGGCCAAGGCGGTTCTGCATTATACTGAATTCTGTTAAGGAGCACGGGGCCACAGAAGGGTATTTTGGACGGCCAGCGGCGAGTCTGCATAGCATAAATGAGGTAATATATGTAAACAGTAATGTGCTATGTAGTAAGTATTTTAGTTGGAAAAGAGCCCTTTTATAAGCATGGGTGGAGAAAGGGAGGGCAAACTTTACAGTTACTTAACAGGCCGCCCATGATTTAGTGTCTTTCGCTAAAAGTAGTCTTGACTTTTGGGGGTATAATTTATGGGCCTTACTTCATAACACTCACTCAAATTAGTAACATTCAAATTATAAAGGGCCCTCAGTAACTGCATTAACAGGCTATGATTGATTTTTCAAAAGGAAATTTTTTAAAAATTTGTTTCCTGCTCCTATGCTTTAATAAAGGCCAGTATTTTAAATTTCCTTTTCTCATTCCCATCCACCCAATCGTTATACCAGACCTGATCTCCTCCCAAAGAAAAGCCTGAGATAGAATATTCCACAGAGTATATATACACACCCAAGAATATTCTATAGAGTACACATACACACCCACACGCATGCACAGATAAATGCACACACAAGTGCGTACATTGAAAGGGGGGATGATGAGGTACAAGAGAAATCATGGTAAGGTAACAGGGCTGAGCCACCATTGATAGCACAGAACTCTAAATAACAAGGCAAACCACTTCTAATGCAAAAAAAAAAACATACCCTAATTCATGGCATAAGATTTGAGTTGTTGTTGCAACACATCCTTTCCCATAGGACGCAGCATATTTCAGGGTGACTCGTTATGCATTTACCCAATAAAAAAAAAATTACAGAAAACTACTCAAAATATGGGGTTTCCAATGCAGGGTAGAATTGGATGAGACAGGTAACCTGTCGGACCCAGTTGCTACCTACTCACAGCCAGACAACCTGATTTTACAAGTGCTGAGTTCACCTGTCAAGTAAAAAGCAAAGCCCATTCATAAGCTCCCCATCCGCACACTGTTCAGTGAAGCTATGCTCAAAGTAACCTTCTCCATGCCCACGCCACCGCCCTCATTCCTACACCAGCTGTATCTGGGCTCTGGGGTATTCAGTAGAGGAGAAAACCCGTCTCAAAGTTCCTACCCAGCCCTAACTGGTTTGGCTCAGTGGATAGAGCGTTGGCCTGCGGACTCAAGGGTCCCAGGTTCAATTCAGGTCAAGGGCATGTACCTTGGTTGCAGGCACATCCCCAGTGGGGGGTGAGCAGGAGGCAGCTGATCGATGTTTCTCTCACATCGATGTTTCTAACTCTCTATCCCTCTCCCTTCCTCTCTGTAAAATATCAATAAAATATATTTTTAAAAAACAACAACAAACAAACAAACAAAAAGTTCCTACCCAGCTCTCAAGTTTGCAATTCGGCACTGGTGTGTTCTGCCATGTGTACACAGTGCCACGCAGGAAACGGAATCAGAACCTAACCGCTCACTTCAATTAACATGGGCACCAACCAACTTCCTGTGTGTTAGCCAAGGGACCATCCTCCCCTCAGGCCCAGCTGGGACCACAGCAGGCCTGTTCACAGCTGACTTGCCAACTTCCACTCCAGCTGCATTCTGGAAGCTGAGCCTCGCTGGTAAACATCGCCACATGGTTGAGGAGAACGTGGTGGATGACTCCGAATAGAAACCAGCTCCTCCGTGATCAAAGGGCTCCCACTGTGTTTCCCGAGTAAATTCGGGGAATACTTGATCGGTCTATCTCTGAGGCACCCAACCTAAACCAGGTCCACCTCCTCCTCACCAGACCTCCTGGTGAGCTGTCAATCCCTTTTTATTCCTCTCATTTTCTTGGAAAAACAGCTCAAGGGTGCTGAATTCTGCAATGAGTTCATTGCAAATGATGAGAAAAGAAGACAGGAGAACCAGCTCCCAGGAGAGGAACCGTACCTCTGAATCAGTTACTAAAAATGCACCACTAAGAAAAGACACAGGGGAGCCACATTAAGTTGTCATTTTCATGAGTAGTTTCCTGGTTTGCTTGGCTTGGAGCTTTGCATTTGAACAGAGGAAGCAAACGCATATGCAGGCACTCAAAAATATGTTAGTTTCTTCAGTGATAGAGTGGTGTGTGACTATTTTAGTGTCAAAGTAAGGTCTCTCTCTTTTGGTATCATGAAAAGACTGTAGGGAGTCATGGTCTTCCAAAACAGTCTGGAGCATTGTTAGTTGTTTTTTTAAAATATGTTTTTATTGATTTTTAGAAAGAGAGGAAAGGAAAGGGAGAGAGAAACATCGATGTGAAAGAAAAACATCAATCGTTTGCCTCTGATGTATATACTCCCACTGAGGACCCGGATATGTGCCCTGACAGGGAATCGAACCGGTGATCTTTTGGTGCATGGCATGACATTCAACCAACTGAGCCACACCAGCCAGGGCCACTCTGGAGCATTTTTTTATTCATTTGTTCATTTATTTGTAGAGATGGTGTTACCTCTCTCCCCCTCCCCAGCAACACTGGCTATTAACAGGAAAAGATTTCTTGGGGATTGTTAGGTTTTTTTCCTAATTTTTCGACCAATGGCACAGCTTTAATGCTATTTGTAAGGGTTACAGACACAGCCTTGGCAATTACTAGGGATTAAGTCCATGATCTTATCTCAAGCATTCTGAAGAGTTAATCATCCAGAAGCAAAAGTTTAAAATTTCTTGCACGAAGTTGTAACAGGTTGCCTGCAGTACTTCAGTTGTAAAGTTAGAAACAGAGAGTTGCTCTGCCTCCACATAAAATATACAGGAATTAGGTAAAGCACTAAAACTTCCACCGAGGCTAGGGAAATACTTCTAAAAATGTCCAGGCGGACTCTGAAACTGCGCTTCATGCGATCACATTCCAATGGCTTTGGAAAATAAGCCACTGTTCATCAGGTGGATAATTGTACAAAACAACTTGTGTGCAATCAACCTCTCCTCTAGGTATGTCTGAGATTTCTAGAGCTGACACATCTATAATTTACTCCTGCACCACCTTCATTTTCCTGGCCAATCTCTTCATCACAGTACAGGAAAAGAAACTGCAGAGTAACATAGACCCAAGAAGCAAATCTCATAGCCACGAAAAAATCACTCCGAATAGGCAAAAAGATGAAGACTTACAAGTTAAGACTGGGGGAATGATTTCACCTACAGTCTCTATGTCTAGAAAATAGACACTGGTGTTAATTTGCCTCACAGAACTGACATTAAGCTAAAAAGATTATTATCCTTACAAAGACAAAAAGCAATACAAACTGGAAGACTGGAAATCTCACGAGCAGACTACTTTTCAATTGATTCTTTATCGGTGTTGGTTATTTTAGTCCACTGCACATACAAACGTACATGGCTGTGGTGAAGCAGGCTCTAAAGTACAGCAAATGCCACTATTATCTGACAGGGTCAGGAAATTAGGCGTTCCATTGAATCAAACAAATACTCCCACAATCACACTTAAGTTACCAATTCTGAAAACATTAGCATACAAGCAAACCACAGAAATATCCTTAAAGTAAGTTAGCTTTTCTTTGATGACAGGAAATGCATGTTTAAGATTCCATATCTTTATACACTCCAGCCATGATGAAAATAGCAAAATGCAAGGCATCTTTCCTGCAGCCAATAGCTTTGGATAAGTCAGCTTTTAGGAAAGACAAAAATAAAAATTTATGCCCTAGCCGGCTTGGCTCACTGGATAGAGCATCGGCCGGCGGACTGAAGGGTCCCAGGTTCGATTCCGGCCAAGGGCACATGCCTGGGTTGCGGGCTCGATGCCCAGTGTGGGGTGTGCAGGAGGCAGCCAATCGATGATTCTCTCTCATCATTGATGTTTCTATCTCTCTCTCCTTCTCCCTTCCTCTCTGAAATCAATAAAGAAATATATTTAAAAAATAAATAAATAAAAATTTACAAATGAAAAGGGGGATACACTGGAGGATATTCACCCACCCTAGGAAATGATTATGGATTTTTTTCTTGCGGTTCTTTTAAAAACCAGTGTTCTTAGTCTAGCCTTGGAGAGGCCAGGAGTTACTGAATTCACATTCCCAAGAAGGCTGGACTTCCTCACAGAACAACAGTTCTCTAAGTTGAATAGAGTTACTCAGGCACTTTGGTTCAAGTATTTACCCCTCCTCCATTTATTGTTTCCTAATTAAAACTAGAGTCAAGATTATCCCTAAAGGAAATAATGCTAGCATGTTTTTACATTTTATTAGACTTCTTTGTATTATTTACTACTATTAGCATGGCTCCCTTGCCATGTTTAGTACAAATAGGAGCCACATATTTTTTAAATATATTTTATTGATTTTTTTTACAGAGAGGAAGGGAGAGGGATAGAGAGTTAGGAACAACAATGAGAGAGAAACATCGATCAGCTGCCTCCTGCACACACCCTACTGGGGATGTGCCCACAACCAAGGTACATGCCCTTGACCAGAATCTAACCTGGGACCCTTCGGTCCACAGGCTGACGCTCTATCCACTGAGCCAAACCGGTTAGGGCTGGGAGCCGCATATTTAATTTTAAATTTTCTAGTAGCTAGATGGAAAAGTACAAAGACATAAAATTAACTGTAATAACTTTTATTTTAAATGATACATTCGAAATATGATGCTTTCAACGTGTAACTAACATAAAATGATTAATGGAATATCAACTTTTTTTCCATACTAGGCCTTCAAAATCAGATGCATTTTTTACACTTACTGCACATCTCAGTTCAAACTAGCACACTCTAAGCGCTCAACAGCCGCACAGTCTTAAATGAATAGTAACTGTTCAAGTCATTGAAAGATTTTGGCTTAATGTAAGGTCAGTATGTAATAACAAAAGCCATCTGTAAGTGGACCAAGCAGCCCAGCCGGCGTGGCTCAGTGTTTGAAAGTCAACTTATGAACCAAGAGGTCAAGGTTCGAATCCCGGTCAGGACACATGCTTGGGTTGCAGGCTCAATTCCCAGTGTGGGGTGTGCAGGAGGCAGCTGATCAATGACTCTCTCATCATTGATGTTTCTATCTTTCTCTCCCTCTCCCTTCCTCTCTGAAATCAATACAGATATATTTTTAAGTGGAACAAGTAGACTTATAAAAGGGGGAGAGCCAGTTCCCTGAAAGCATAGGAGCAGAGTCCAGAGAGCATGTGCGGTGTCCTGTCGAGGAGACCACCCTATTGAAACACGGATGGTTACTTAACCATCCTGTGCCAAGCACTGTCCATACTACGGCAAAAACGAACTCATTTAATGCCCCGACAACTCATGGAGGCTGTTACTATTACATCTCCATTTACAGATAAGAAAACTGAGGCACCAGCAGTTAAGCAACTGCCCGAGATTACACAGCTAAGAAGTGGCAGAGCCGGGGTTCAAACTCAGGTAGTTTGATCCAAGCTCAGCTTCCTAGCCATTCAACTGTGCTGCTTCTCCATGTATTTATTTTTAAAATATGAGAATCAGTCATAAGGCCACACTGCTTTAACTATTTCTCTCTTAACCTAGGGCAGTGATTTTTCAAACTGGGTTGGGGGCAAAAAAGGACACAGGAAATGGAACTCCTGCCAGCCATCCCTTCTGCAAACAGAACAGCTGCATTTTATATGTTAAAAGTGCCACTGAGTATTTCATTTGGGGGGAAAAATGGGTGAAATCCATGAATCCAAATATGTTGTAACTATATTATCAGAATTCTAATTTTCTGAGCCTCTGTATCTCTTAAATCCCTTCCTTTAATGAAGTTCCTGGCCAGAAACTCATACCCATTTTTTTTGTTCTGAACTTAAAACAATTAAAAATAATCCTGGCAAGGGGAATTCATTTTATTTCCTCTTGCCGGGATTATTGTTACGTCTACCTAATGGCCATCTCTGATGTTCCTGTCCCTCCAATCCCCATTCCTCTTTTGCTCTTTGGTTCTTCTCCTAAACTAGTGGTCGGCAAACTCATTAGTCAACAGAGCCAAATATCAACAGTACAACGATTGAAATTTCTGTTGAGAGCCAAATTTTTTAAACTTAAACTATATAGGTAGGTACATTGTTATTAACTTAATTAGGGTACTCCCAAGGCTTAGGAAGAGCCACACTCAAGGGGCCAAAGAGCCGCATGTGGCTCGAGAGCTGCAGTTTGCTGACCACGGTCCTCAACCCAAGGTGATCAATGTCAGGCTCCGCCTTGAAATCCTTCCACGGCTTTCCATCTCACGGCTGCGTTTTATTCCCCAAGCAATTCAGAGAGGATTTAATAGAAAACTAAAATAACTGTGAAACACTGAGTTCAGCATTTTTTTCCCTAACCTATAGAACTTACTTACAAGGGCGTTTCCCAAATGGTGGACCACGGCCCCTCTTCTGCCACTACACATCCCTGGGAATTAGAATGGTGGAGTCAGCCTGCCTGGGTGTGAGCCAGCCCAGGGAAAGCGGGCAGGGCAGCCTGAACTGTGGTCCCACATCCGTAAAACAGGGACAGCAGGAGAGCCACCTTCCAGGCTTGTTATGAGAATTAAATAGTTGACACATGGAAGGTGCTCAGCACAACAGGTAGCACATTACCAGTAAAGGGTGGCGGTTGTTTTCATTATTTTGGTGACACGTTTTGGAAACGATCTCCTACAGGATCTGGCTAAAATTCCCTATCCAGATACACTCAAACCTTCAAAAGCGGACTCCTGCCAGCCCTTCCACACTCCTGTCCTCCCCGCCATGACCCCTCCACACACACACACACACACACACACACACACACAAACGGATCGGTGCGAACTGAACTCTGCCCTTCCCTGAAAATTCCATGGGCTTTCCTGTTTCTGTACCTCGGTACGGACTGTTCCCTTTGCTTTGCTGCTTGTTTGTCCTCTTCTCTAAACCCTGGGGTTTCTGGGAGCAGGGACCCTATTATATTCAGCTTCCCTGGGCGGGACTATATGTGCTGACCTAGGAACCAGGCCTGGGCCATCTGGATGCCACTTGACATGGCAGCACATCAGTGCATTCAGAACCAGACTTGACCCTCAAAAAGCTTCCCCCGTGGACACATGTCATTACACATCTGTCAAAATGCACAGGATGTACAACACCAAGAGGGAACCCTAATGGGCCCAGTTGGTTAGAGCATCATCCCAATACACCAAGGTTGCAGGTTCGATCCCTGGTTAGGGCACATGCAAGAAGCAACCAATGAATGCATCAATAAGTAGAACAAAACAAAAAAAATCAATGTTTCTCTTTTTCTTTCTCTCTTTCTCTCTCTCTCTTCTATTGTAAACTGTGGACTTTGAGGGACAAGGATGTATGAACGTGGATTCATGAATTGTAACAAATGCTCCCTGTGATTCAGAATGTTGATGGCGGAGGAGAGGAGGAGGGCAGGTGGGGGCAGGTGGTACATGGAACTCTGCTTTCCAATTTTGTTGTAAACCTAAAACCGCATTAAAAAAAATAAAATTATCTACTAAAATTAAGTGGCGAAACACAAATTGTAATTAATGCAGATCTAAAATTAAATCAAAATTAATTTTCCTTTCCTAATATAAAGCTATTACCAAGTTTAGGATACACCTAAACCACAGGGCACTTCTACTGGCAAAAGGCAATATCTGCCCAAATCGGGTTTCCAAGCCTCATCAAGACCAAACGTGTTGTTATATTTTAGATGGATGTCCACTTTCTCCTCTGAAGCGCCAAAGGCTCTATTTGGAAACTGACCCCAATACAAAGTCAAGTGAGTGGAGCAGACCCCGGTCACCCCTCCGACTTGGGCCTCGGAGTGGAGGGTGCATTCTTCCTCCAGGTGTGGATGCACAAAAGAGGAACAAAGTACCGGACTGCTCTAGCTCACCCTTCAGTTCAGAAGTAGCTACCGGGTTGTTTCTCAAAAGGCCATAGCTCAGACGCCATCTGTCACAGAACAAAAGCACACAATTAGGAAAGAAAGTGCTGTGCTCTCATGCGGATGCGCCCGCTGGGGGCACGTCAAAATAAAGCCAGCACTAAGCTCGCACCACCCCTGAGCATTAGAGGATCAGTCACCCTGCCACACACACCTGACAGCAGAATGTGACTTCCCTGCTTTGGCCTTTGTGACAACACGGTTGTGGGATAATCCGGGCTTGACCCTTGCCCTCTCACCGCCAGGAACAATAGTTTGCGGAGAGTAATGACTAACCCTACGCATCTCCAGGCACGCCTCACCTTGCGCCTTCCGCTGGAGCTCTACCTGGTGATTGGCAGAGGTGGCTTTTCAGTCCCCAAGAATGTGCTGCCTTTTCACATCCTTGGATCTGCAAAAATCCAGTTCCCCACGCCCAGGGTGACCTCGCCTTCTCTTCCACCTGCTGATCTCCTCTGTCTCCTTCAAGTCCCTGCTCCTCCTTTCCCTGAGGCTTCCTCTCCCTGCCAGGGCTGCGGTGTCCAGCGGGGCAGGAGGGCTCGGCTGCCCCTGCATTGCATCTCAGCGTGGATCACATTCGTTCTCAGCTATTCATGTAAATGTTGGACTCCCCCATCTCAGCGTGGATCACATTCGTTCGCAGCTGTTTGTGTAAATGTTGGACTCCCCTACTAGTCTGTGCACATCTTTTTTTAAAATATTTTTTTTATGGATTTCAGACAAGAAGGGAGAGGAAAAGAGAGATAGAAACATCAATGATGAGAATCATTGATTGGCTACCTCCTGCATGCCCCCTATTGGGGATGGAGCCCGAAACCCCGGGCATGTGTCCTGTCCAGAAATCGAACCATGACCACCTGGTTCATAGGTCAACCCTCAATCACTGAGCCACACCAGCTGGGTAGTCTGTGCACATCTTAACAACAATGTCTGATGCACTGCAGTTGCTCAAGATTTTCTTCATTGAAAAAGACTCTCAAATTGGAACAATCACATGTTATTATATTACTAGAGACAGCACTGCACAGTTCCCATACTGTACTTCTTTTAATATTGACAACGGCCCTAAGTAAAGTGAGGGTCATTATGCCCATTTTCCAGAAATGAAGTAACTTTTCCAAGGTTACCTAACTAAAAAGCAACAGAACTATAAGTTGAACTCAAGTCCAAGACTCCAAAGGCTGCGCCTGTAACTACTCAGCCACAGGCTCTATGCCTCCCAATGCGCGTGAAGAATACTTAATTACTCTAATGTGACTTACTGGGAATACCATACTCAAAAGTAAAATCACTGCATATATTTTTAAATGATCTGTAACTAAATGTTTGCCAAGAATTTAGACCAGCTTCCTGTTCAACTGATCTACAGCATTAAGGTTCTTCCTTTACATTCATGCACAGCCCTATGTTTAAATATATATTTCCAGCCCTAGCCGGTTTGCCTTAGTGGATAGAGCGTCGGCCTGCGGACTGAAGAGTCCCAGGTTCGATTCCAGTTAAGGGCACATGCCTAGGCTTCGGGCTCAATCCCCAGTAAGGGGTCATGCAGGAGGCAGCCGATCAGTGATTCTCCCTCATCATTGATGTTTCTATCTCTCTCTACCTCTCCCTTCCTCTCTAAAATAAATAAAATTATTTAAAAATAAATAAATAAATCTACCCAAATGAGTTACTAATAAGCAAAAAAAGAGCCAGCCATAGACAAACAAGGTCAGAATATGTTTATTCTAGTGTGTCAGTTACAGAGCTCGACATGTCTGCTGGGCAGGACGGGCTCCTACACAGGAGAATAAACTCCGAAGACCTGAAACCAGAGGATAAACACAAAGGCCAGCAGGAGGCAGAAGTGCTCAGGCAGAACAGCCCCTCAGGGGATAAGAGTCGGCCTGTGGAAGACGCCAAGGGGAGAAGACGACTTCCCGTGACCCCACATCCTATATGCACATGGAGAGAAGGTGGCTCGTGAGGGGCGGGGATCAAACACCATCCATCAATCACTTCCAACAGGCACCACCCCTCTTCTCCATCACCGTGAGGTCTTGGGCAAGGATGTCACAGGGCCTAGGAGTAGGGGTTGAATCTCAGGAGCTATAGTCATTTCAGGGTTGAATTTCAGGAGCTATAGTCATTTCAGCTCCGGCAACCACTCAACCATTCCCTTACCCACCAGCTGGTATGACACATGGTTCTCAAGACAAATGCTGTGTGCGGTGCTCACCACGTCTCCTCTCTGGAGTGTCTGTAAGACTGGAAACCGCAGGGCCTGCTTGTTCGGAAGGACACGCTGCCCTGAGTAAGAGGCTCTCCTTAAGAGCAATGCCATGACTGACTGCATAGTCAACCTGGGTTTGCTTAAAGCCCAAAGAAGTCGCACAGACGGTACAAAGGAAACGAGGGTCAGGAGGAATCTTAAAGGGAACAAAACTCCATGTTCCACGCTCCTACAAAAAACCTCTCTGCTCACACTCACTCTAAATGCTTATTCTCTTTTTCTTCCCTTTGAAGAGGGAAACCGAGACACAAACGAGCAAAGAAGGAAGGCAGCTGCATCCCTCCCTACGTGGGCGTTCTCGCCTTGACAGGCAGCCGGGATGCCACCCCAGCTACCCACTCCACCCTTTTACAGACAGAAAATGACTTTGGTGAGGAGAACCTCTCATTTCCAACTCCCCCTAACCCTTGCCATCAGTGGAAACCAAAGGGAGGCCGTCACCCCCTGGGAGCTCTAGGTGTGTTCTCGCTTCTCTCCACTGAAAGCTGTAAGATCGAGCCCCCGCTAATATAACATGATTCTTCTAAACACCAGGCTAAGGCGGAAAGGCAAGGCAGGTGCAGAGACAGGTGGTGGTCCCCTGGGTGAGTTCTCGCTCGCGCACCCGCCACACTCACACCCTTACCTCCCGCAGCTCCAGCCTCTGGGCCACAGCCTCCAGGCACTCCTGCCCGGTGCTTTCCACCGACAGCGTGCACTCGATGACATTGCTGTCCAGCAGGCGGATGCGGGTGACGAAGCAGTTCTTGCTCAAGACGTTGTAGCGCCGTGTCCGGCGGAGCTTCAGGCCGAAAGGCATGGCTCTGGCCCTCGGGTGTCGCCCTCCTCTCCTGGCGCCCACGCCCCTGAGACGGCCTTAGCAGTTTCGGGACCCGGCGATGGCACTACCAGCCGTGCTCCTCCAGACACGGGAGAAGGTGTCCATGCCCGGGGTGGCACGCTGCAGGGTCGCTGCAAACAGAAAAGGAGCGAGGTCATTCGTGGAGGGGAAGCTGTAGGTGATACGGCACGTTTTTCACATGCACAGACACCCTCTTCCCCCGGATCAACATCCAGATTCCAGAACCTGCAAGACACCTGGGAGAGCCCATGCCCTTTATCTTATCTTGCAAGGGTGACATGATAAACTCCTCGGTTAGAGCCAAAGAAGTGGAGATTCAGAGAGATGAAAAGAACTCATCCAAGCACTGGCCAGTGGCTCAGTCAGTTGGAGATTCATCCCGTACACCAAAAAAGTTTCAGGTCCAATCCCCAGTCAGGGCGCATACCTAGGTTGTGGGTTCGATCACCGGTTGGAGCGCGTACTGGAGGCAACCAAGATGTTTCTCTCTTACACTGATGTTTCCCTCTCTCTCCCTCCCTCCCTCCCTCTCTAAAATCAATAAATATATCCTGAGGTGCAAATTAACTAATTAATTAAATAAAGGAACTCATACATGGCAAAGAATTCACACCAACGTCTATGCAACCTCCACTCACATGCTTTTTTCACTGTACAATCCTGTCTGTCCAAGAGAGCAATCGGAGTGGAATCAACACTGTTTCTTTAACTTCTAAATATATATTATCTCATTTCAACCCCATGAACAACCCCGTGGTGTAGATTTTATGATCCCTGTTTTGCAGAGAGAAAAAGCAAGGTTTTTGTTGGTTTACCAAAGATTCACTGATCCCGAAATTAAAATCTGCCTCTCTACTTTCAGTAACATGATTTGCCTTTGTTTTTATTTCAATATTTTATCACTTATTTTCTTGTTTATTTACTGAGAAAGGATAATAGAATGTGGAGGAAATACACAATTAATACAGTTGGCAGCTTCCTACTTTGAAAAAAACATTTTTAAATATATGAATTCTTTAATGTGCTTGTCCTTTTTTACCAAATATTTAGACAGTTAGATATGGGGAACCACCCCTATCATCATTTTGTCCTTTTACAAAATGCTTGATGCAAAAGCCCTGTGACCAAATTACCGATAATTTAACTTACTAAAAACGAGATTTCCTGACACCCTGGTGGTCCACCAAATGCCAGTGATGACATCATTGCCATGGAGAACCCAACAATAAAACAACAACAACCAAGTGGCTTTACCGTCCCACCCTGAGCCAGCAACGCTCTCACGGGGAGGCTCATACCTTCCAAAGAAGCCAGAGATGGCCAGACAGCCCCTCTGTTCAACCTCCTGCTCTCCATATCCAGCTCACAGGACCATCTCCTGTTCCCATGATCCCTCTGTTAACCTGATTCCCTGCACCGGGCAGTTCAGCCAGCCTTCAAACCCTTCATCCATAGAATTACCTCTGAGCCCCCCTGACACTTGAATGGACAAGTATGAATAACTACTTGCAGGAATTCTTGAACTAATAAATAAAATGGGCCCGGCGGTGTGGCTGTGTTTGAGCATCAACCCATGAACCAGGAGGTCACATGCCCGGGTTGTGGGCTCGATCCCCAGTAGAGGGCGTGCAGGAGGCAGCCAAGCGATGATTCTCTCTCATCATTGATGTTTTTAACTCTCCCTCTCCCTACCTCTCTGAAATCAATAAAAACATAGAAAAAATAACTACATAAATAAATGAAATGGCTTCAACATTTAGCAACCACTCTGTGTCAGTACCCCGGGCCTCACGAAGGTTGTCAAAGCATAAACCTACAACACAGCAAAACACACTCCCCACACTCCCTCAGCCGGTCTTTGATGCCTGCCCTCGGCACATTCCTTAGCATGACAGGGATATGTTTTACGATGGCTTAAAATATACATGCCAGTAGAGTCTGTGACTTGGTAAAATAGATTAACATTTCTAAATCACTTTATGTTGGCAGAGTATCATGTTTACTTCCAAGGTAGGCCAACCTGATGATCTCCTGATATCTACAGAAAGGAGGATGGAGGGACCCGCCCAGAAAAGACAAGAAGAGAGCCAGAATTCAAATACAGAGCCCTGAAGAGTTTACTACTCACGCATTCCCACAACTTGTTGAAACACAGGGCACAGAACACCAAGCTTCAATTCCTATATTAGCCAGGGAGCCTCACACAGAGGAAAATATTTGCTCTGTGGGCACAAGCCACATAGCTAATCCTGGGCCCGGCACTTTACAATTTGGGTGTGTCTCGTCTTAAACACCGATGAAGGAATGTGGCTGGCTTGGTGCACACGTATCCCAGCCACTATTAAAAACAACCCTTGCTACCTATTCTGTGGGATTCCGTCCAAAACGCACAGTTAGTGGGGCAAAAAGTAAGCTGCACAACAAGAGTTTTTATAATACATAAACAAAACAAAAAAACACAGAAATGGGAAAGAAGATGAGCTCACCAAAGCGATGAACTGTTATCTCGAGACTACACAGTGGCGACATTAAATAGAACTCTCGCTTTATAGTTTATAGACTTCTAAACTGTTCTAACATTTTATAGCTGCCTTATCTTATTGTTGCAAATAAAGAGTACAGTGCATTAGATACTGAAAAATGGTATCTCAGGAACAACATCGGACAACCTGCCAAGATATCTCCTACACAATACCTGACTATTTTAAGTTTTGCACAACATTTTAAATCTTCAATTTGCAAGAAACTTCCCTGGTAAGGTAGCAACAAAAAGGTTATCAGAAAACTGGTCCGGTCTTTCTAAAGGTCAATGTCATGAAACAAAAACTGAGCAGGTGGAATTAGAAGGCGGCTGCTCTAGGGCAAAAAATATTGGGGGGGATGGGGGCCACACAGTGCAGTATACAGATCTTGTACCATAGAAACCTGTGTGATCATATTAACCAATGTCACCCCAATACATTTAATTTAAAAAGGAAAAAAAGGAGATATTTAGGAGTTAGAAAAACAAAATGCAAGGTGTGACCCTTCATCAAACCAAGGTGTGAAAAAAAAATAAAAAGATGTGGACAATTAGGGAAATTTGAAATAGAGAACAGGAATTGGATATAATGTATTGTTGTTAAATTTCTTCCATTTTTGTAGTGGAATTACGCTTATGCCGGTGAATGGCTTTAGGAGAGGCCAATGGATATAATGAGGGGTGAAATGTCACGATGCCTGTGACTAACAAACGGCTAAAAACAACACACGCACATAGGTACACACACACGTTCAGAGCTGAAACAAGGATGACAAAACATTAACAGCTGTTGAATCTAGGTGGTAGGTGTCCAGGTATCCATGGCACGATTCTTTTCGCTTTTCTGTGTATCTAACAATTTTCACAATCAAAAGGTTAAAAAAAAAGGCAACCCTCCACGCAGGTACTAACCAGATTCCAGCCACACCTACTCCTTGCGGCTCCGTTTCAGTGGCACTGCCTCTCCCCGTGGACTTCTCTGATCCTGCCCTCAGATCACCTTGGCTGAACTCCCACAGTCATTTTCATGCTTATTTAACAGAGCAAACTGATTTATGTCAGAAGTATCCACACATCTTGACTCTAAACTCCTTCAAAGCTAGAAGCAGGTTTCCTCCATTTTTAAGACCCACACCACTGACCTCAATTAAAAGCTCGCGGCATTTACAGCCAGAACTGTGTGCTCACAGAGCTGGGCTTCTGGAAAGAACTCCCAGGCTGTCATTTACGACATTCCTTACCTTCAGGAAGGGCTACACCTGAAGTATCCCAGGTAAACAATCTGTGTGACACTAATCTGTAACGAGAGGTGGGGTCAGAGATGACCGCCCAGTCCCTTTCAGTCTTAGCATTTTAAGAGTCTATGAATCACCTCACATATTTAAGCTCCTGAAGATTCCGCAGCATGTCACTCATCCCCTCCGAACTCTCCAGAGGAGACAGGTAAACAATCTGTGTGACACTAATCTGTAACGAGAGCGGGGGTCAGAGATGACCGCCCAGTCCCTTTCAGTCTGAGCATTTTAAGAGTCTGTGAATCACCTCGCATATTTAAGCTCCTGAAGATTCCGCAGCATCTGTCACGCATCCCCTCCGAACTCTCCAGAGGAGAATATAGTTCTACCTTAAACACAAGCCAGCTCCCTGCTGTGTGTAAGCCCAATTCCTCTGCTTTGTCCTTGAAAGACAGAGAGACAAGGACTCCGATATCCCACCATACAAAAGAATCGACATGAAGTCTACTAGCGAGTCCTGTGTTACACAGCCTGGCTCCTGGCGCCTTTCTCACTTTCCCCATGTGGTTCGCTGGGGACTCAACACATGAACATTATAAAGCCTAGAACCAGCCCGGCCCAAGTGGCTCAGTTGGTTGAGCATTGTCCTCCTGTGCACCGAAGTGTTGCTGGTTCAATTCCTGGTCAGGACACATACCTAGATTGTGGGTTGGATCCCATGTATGGGTGTATACAGAAAGTCTCTTTTCCTTCTTTCTCTTTCTCTTTCTCTTTCTCTCTCTCTCTCTCTCTCTCTCTCTCTCCCTCTCCCTCTCCCTTTCCCTCTCTCTCCTTCCTCTGAGAATGTCCTCGGTTGAAAATTAAAAATAAAGAAATAAAATAAAACCTAGAACTAAATGCCATACTCTCATAGAAAGGTCACATGTTCATGACACTTCAGATTTTCCTGATGAAACTGGCTTTTCAAAAGAGATCAAGTTAGGCAGTTGTCTTTCTATTTACTACAAGGTGTTTCTTAAAACAGAAAGCTCTTTTAAAAATAAACACTCATCTAAAATACAGAATTTTCTTGATCCACTCGTAAAGAACATATCTAATACATATGAGCTGCAATTGTTGCTAATACCCAACATGAAGGTTAAACAAGTCTCTTTTGTTACTATCGATAGTAAAACTAACAGTAAAGACTAATTTATTTGAATTTTAAAATATAATCTATTAATCCCTTTTTCTTAGGTGCATCTTAGAAAGAAAAGTAAGAGAGTTAGATGCTAGCCCTTTAGTGATGAGTAACTGGGAATAAGAAGCAAAGAAAAAAACAAAACAAAAAAACAAGTGCCACACACACTGAGAACTCTCTAACTCAGGGTCTTTGTCGCAGTAAAGCAAAGGAAAGTGAATGTCAACGACTGCACTGGAGAAAGTCACTGCAGAGGAGGGTGAGCTGAGTGCTTCTGAGAACCCAAGTTCACCCTTAAGGAAAAGAACACGGGCAAACCTTTGGGCAAGAACTGGCATTAACCAGAGAGGCCTGGGGTGAATGTTAGCCATTTATCCTCTCTCAGCCTCAGTTTCCTCATCTACAAAGACAATATTTACCCCACCTGTTTGTGAGCAGGAAATGAGAAAATGTCCTTGGGGGCATTCAGTAGAGTGGCACCGTCCCTCCTTCTCCCCAGCACTGCAAGCTGGTCACTCAAAGGAGAGCAAAGCAGGTGTGAAAAGAAGGCTGAGTACCCTACCAGCTACTGTGGAGAAAGGCTTTAAAAAAGAAAAGAAAAAGGCAAAGCAAAGAATACGGAGTTTAAGATGGAGCTATGTGCTACGACAATTCCCTGCGGAAAGGGACCAGGCATAAAGATGAACCATGCGCTCTGGCCAGTGTGGCTCAGTTGGCTGGGCTTTGCCCCACGTACCAAAAGGTTGCTGGTTTGATTCCCGCTTAGGGTACATGCTGGGGTTGTGGGCACGATCCCTAGTAGGGGACATGCAGAAAGCAGCCGATTGATGTTTTGCTCTCACATAGATGTTTCTCTCTCTCCCACTCTTCTTCTCTCTCTCTAAAAATCAATAGAAAAGTCTCAAATAAAAAAATAAATGAATTGTGCATTCTCCCAGCCCTGCCACCTTGTCATCACCAACCTTGACACCTGGAGCAGAAAGGAGTCGCTCACTCGATGGAAGTCCTACGCAGCCCATCCCGAGTGGGTAAGGAGACTAGCCTTTTTCTTGACTCAATCAACTACGTGTGTATAGTGTCTGGGGTTAGCAACGGGTCTTTTGGGGGAGTGGGAACTTGCTTCCAAATTGCCTTATAATCTGTGTGGTTGTGTCTCTACAGCTGACGGCACCCCAGTCTCCCTTTCCTGGAGAAACTCCCGCATGTGTTTTAGTTTCCCACTTGGAATCCTGAAGGGCAAGATCTGTGTCACATTCAGCTTTGTGGTCTCCTATAAACCTAAGGTGGAGCTAAATAAGTATCTGTCATTACAATGAGAGAAAGAACAAATCCTGAAAAGGGTTGAGTTTTTGCTGCCAAGATAGGGCAGGACCCCCTGGGGACCTCAGGGACACTTGAGGAATTTGGAGCTTCGAGAGGTCTGACTTTTGGAGGCCTCAGAGAGGCTTAAACTGTGGAGAACAGGAATGAGAGGTCAGTCAGCTCACGGGTGCGCTTCAGGGGGACAAAAAGATGGAACTGAGGTTTCTACAAGAACATTCCCACCACCCAAGTGTCCCTTTTCTAGACCTGGGTGTGCCTGATCCTGGGGGTGGTCTCAGAGGCCAGAGGGAAGCCACGTCCGAGGGAAGTTCTACGCAAAAAACGACACTGGACCTAGCGACGTGATCAATGGTGTTATAATGCGCCGTGACTCCCGAAAGCAATTTGTTGGGGCACTTGCTCTGTAAGCACCACGCTGGTGAAGGCCTTTTACAGTACGCGCTACAGTGGGAGAGACCCTCAGAAAAGCCCAGTCACTTCTAAACCCCACTGCTAACCAGTCAATCAGCTTCCGAAAAGCTCTCATGTGGAAGCTTCACCTGGAACCCCCAGCTGTGGATTTCCAGCACCTTCTACAATCCTCTCGAAACTTTCCCTAAAGATATCACCAAAAAAAAACAAAAAAAAAACCGCTAAGTTAAAAACACAAAGCAAAGACAGCTTTCTCATAATACAGAAAAAGTCACTCGGCTGACCTACTAAATCTCTGAATATGATGGGTGAGAAGTGGAGGGATCTTTTATATTGTCAACCAAATGCACTCTACTCCTCGTTACTGAATTACTTTCGATGTCTTTAGGGACCTGAAAGAGACATGAAAATCCAAATTCCAAACGTGGTCATCACACGCTCTTATTATTTCCCGTGCTATGTTATAGATACCTGCCCCTTTTCCCCCCTCAAGTTCGAAAATCACGAATAGAAGCTAAGTGCTATTCAGCTGTGTTCTCTATTTACCAACAGACTCTGGGATTTTTCCAGCATTCCGTATTTTTACAACTCCAAGCACACCTCACAGAACTATGTAACCCTCGTCT
This sequence comes from Myotis brandtii, assembly GCF_000412655.1. NCBI lineage: Eukaryota > Metazoa > Chordata > Mammalia > Chiroptera > Vespertilionidae > Myotis > Myotis brandtii. The sequence goes on along the minus strand of NW_005357346.1, from coordinate 439,437 downwards.
GGGTGTGAGAAAGGAAAAACTGATGCAACTAGTCCATCCTGTGTATGAACCTGGGCACAGCTCAGCTGGGTTTTAAAAAATACTGTGTCATTTTCCGAAGGAGAATTTTAAAGATGGGTGGGGTGGGGTGGGGTGGGAGGGGATGGGAAAGAAAAGCGTAAGGAAAATGTCTTCTCTGATTTCCTCCTCCAAGAAGAGCAGAAAAGAAGTCAGTTTTGTGTGGTGAAAGGTAGACTGTTCATTTCTTCTATACATTTTATTGTTATGGAATACCCAAATTAAATCCACACATCACATTATTTTTGGCCAAGTAAACGTGTTGTGCAAGGTTTAAAATGCAAGGCCCTACCTTTTTAGCTGCTGAGTAACTACAACAACAAAAGCAGAATGGTCACATTGTTTAATCCCTTCATTTCTCGCCTCCTAACTCACTTTCCAAATGCAGTGATGAGATGGAGAGAAATTTGTCCAGAAACACATTTTCCAACTTTCCTTGGAGACCTGACCTTTCCAACATGACATCTGGAGACCTCCTTAAGCTCGATTTGAAGTTAGAGGACAGATTCCTGCCAAACCGTGCCCATCAGGGTGATGGCTCATCTGCATGAAGGGTGGCTACACAACAACCTCATCCATGCAGAGGATCGCTGGAAACCGGGAGCAGTCAACGATCACAAAGCTCTTCATTCCAACTACACACTGTGCTCAGAAACAAGAATGCCCGTACAGTTGGTGCACTCTGAGTTCCTGTACAGCTCTGGGCCTTGCTTCGTAGCCCGTAGCAGATTTCAAGGAGACAAGAGCACGTTTTCAGAATAAAAACAGGCAAGGAGGCAGGTGACAGGTAAACTATAAAAATAAGCACTCCACAACAGGGCAGACTGTGTCCCAAAAACTCTCTATAGTAAATGGAAACGAGTAATACCCAGCATATTCTGGTTAAAAGGGCAAAAAAATATATATGTTTTTAAACAGCCCCCATCCATGGTGGTTAAAAATAACAAGTTGGTTCCTGCGAGGTAAAGCTCCCGTTACCTGGAATCACTTTTACCCGCAAGCAGTGGTCCCCTAGCTTTTATTCCTGCTCTAACACTCAGATGCAAACCAAGTCCATAGTGCATCAAAGGCTGAGATTTTCAACTGAGGGGGACTGGGGGCCGCAGAAGCAAACTCTGAGAGGGCAAGTAGTTTGAAGGCTCCCCCAGGTGATTGTTTTAAAAAATCATTTCCCTACCCCCAGCTTTGAGGCTGACCGCCTTGTCTAAATAGACAAGATCTTCCCACCAGAAGGATCTTCAAATATGAAAGTCTCCATTTTTGACATTACTGAATCTTCTAAGGTCATCAAAGCCCACACTGAATATTTATGGATAAAATAATAGGTTGTCTGGGATTTTTCTCCACAATAATGGGGTGGGGGACTGTGAGGGGGACAATACTGGCCATGTTGACAGCTGTTGACGGTGGGAGACAAGGGTCACACCATTCTCTACAGCGTTGTGCATGCCTGAAATTTCCCATAGTAAAACGTTGGATTTTTCTCAATAAAAAAGTTTTTCTTAAAGGGTAATTTGTCAAGTAAGCTGGTAACATAGATAACAGTGCCAACGTTGCTGATATGTTACAGAAAACGGGGGTCAGAATTTTCCCTCCAACTGAACCCCTTTGCCCTTCCAAACTAAAACGTGTGTTTAACTAGACCAAACTGACAGTGTAAGTTCTTCAATTTTTAAAAGATGGCGGGAAAAATTCCTTCTGGAGATACAATGACAAGTTGGATAAAATGCAAAGGCCGATCAACCCGACACAAGATAGGGGAGTCTCCCCTGGCCCGCTGGCATCAGGTGGGGTGTATCAGAATACCTGAGTCTGGCTTACTTCTCAAAGGAGCCTTCTCTGCCTTTCATGCCAGGAATGCTTTGTCCCAAAGGACTCCATCCTTTGAGACCTCAGAAGCTGCAACTCTCCGATTCCAGCTCTCTTTGCTATCCGTGTCTACACCCACCGTGATGCAGGTCCGGGAATGCCAGAGCTGCTCTCAGCCAGGAACCAGAACACAACATCCCCTAGTGTCAGACACCAAGAAGGCGGTCATGAGCACCTCCATTTTTAGAGCAGATTCAAAGACGGGGCCACCTGAGCAGTATTCCCATAGCCCTACTGCCCTGAGATTAGTCCTCATGTCCCCATTTTACAGACGAGGGCACCCGGGCTGCAGAGGTTAAGAACTTGCCCCTCATCAGACAGACACTGACATTATCTGACCCCATTTCTTACTCAAAGAACCGTGCTCACAATATCCAGAATGGGGGCTGAAACTACAACCTGGCGATATAAGAATAACCCGACAATAGCAAGCTCCCACTTTCTGTTAGGACGACTGCGAGCCAGCCGCCACGGGCGGTGGACTTCATGCAGATATGGCAGACATGGACCCTGAGGCTGGTGACCAATTTTCAGCCCTGGGATGTCCTATCCAGAGGGCCTGGCACAGAACCAGAGTCCTGCCCCTGCCTCAGCACCCCCTATCCTGCCCGTCACTCCCCCACCCCCTGCCGCCATGCCTCCTACCTGGACGCTTGCTTTCCTTCCACAGCACCAGTCTGTGCTGCAGAGAGAGAATCCCAGCACGTCGCACGCAACCTCTTCAAAAACCAATTCCAGAAACACGATCACAAGAGCAGCCCAAGAGGCTTTCCAGCTTCGTCATATGACTCACTCATCAAAACAGAAGAAACTCCGCGGCGAACACACCTTTAACTTGCTTCGCCCTCCCCTGCGATGTGCACCCCGAGGGACCACAGGGACCGAGAGAGGGGCTCCCCTCTCCCCGTGAGAGCCTGCTGCAAGTGGCCTCCCCAGCAGTTTCCACACCTCCCTCCCCCGTTTCCTTCCTGCCCAGGCCTGAGTTCCCTCAACGCCCCTCACAGGTCCAGGGCTCTGGGAGGAGAGGACTCATCTGTGTCACTTCCTCTCCAAACATAAGCAACAGCCAGCATCTCTGCCAAGTCTCGGCACTGGGCCTGCCGGTCCGGAGCTCAGTTCCCGGGGACAGCGCCTGGTTCCCTGGCTCCTCGAGCTCCACCAGCCAGCCTCACCCAGATGGGGAGTCATGTCCACACAGGAGCCACTTCCAAGCGGTAGAACCAGGCTCCGAGGCCACCTCACTTTCTGCAGGTACAACATGGGGGTGATAACAGTGTCCATCACTCACTAGAGTGGTCGGGAAGATTCCGGGAGTTAGGAATATCCAAGTGCTGGCACCATTCGCGTGCGTGTTCTCGCTGCCCTTATCATTATTGGTGCCATTTCACCCAATGCTGCAGGAAATCCAAGGAAACCCAGCGCCTGCTAAGTAGCACAAGGATAAAAACTGCTTTCCACCAAACCAAGAGTCGGAGGGTTTTTGAAGTTAAGGAGACAAAACATGAGTGCAAAACAAGCAAGTACAGGTCCCACCGCCTGGGAACCGTGACAGGGTGCCCGGTGGGTTTCAGGTATGTGACCACTCCAGTGAGTCAGGGGACAGCCAAGCGGGTTCGAAAGTGTTCCGGGGCAATCGCTTCTCCGGAGCCAAGACGCTGAATCAGAGGGGAGAAGGAATGAAAACAGGTACGAACTGGTGTCAGCTGTAGAGAGTTGCATAATCCCAACTGAAGGAACCAAATGTTAATTACTGATGGGAGAAAACAAGGCCCCTAAACCAGTGGTTCTCAACCTTCCTAATGCCGCGACCCTTTAATACGGTTCCTCGTGTTGTGGTGACCCCCAACCGTAAAATTATTGTCGTTGCTACTTCATAACTGTAATGTTGCTACTGTTATGAATCGTAATGTAAATATCTGATATGCAGCAGTGGTTCTCAACTTTGGCTGCACATTAGAATCACCTGGGAGTCTTTTTAAAATCCTGATTTCTGGGCCTCATCCTCCGGAAATTCTGTTTCTTTGTTATGGGGTGAGGCCCCCCACCCCATAACAAAGAAACAGAATTTCCGGAGGATGAGGCCCAGAAATCAGGATTTTAAAAAGATTCCCAGGTGATTCTAATGTGCAGCCAAGGTTGAGAACCACTGCTCTAAACAGAGACAGTCATGCGACATGCAGACACCTCCATGTAGATAGACTACAAACACCCATGTACACATGCACAGCCTCGCCAGCTGTGTCCTTTCTTCTCTCCATCCCCTGCCTAGCAGACACACACATGCACACACGCACGCACACACACGCACACACGCAAACACACACACGCACACGCACATGCACACACACTATCTAAGTGGAAACGTGGGAAATCTTAGGTTGTACTAAGCAGCTCTCTGAGTGACATTACGAAGAAATGGCATTACCTGTCCAACCAAGTGCAGTACATTCACTGTTTTAAAACCCTTGTGTTAGCCTAGGACCATTCCTGTCACCCTGGCTGACCTCAAGCTGAAGATTTGCTCAGCTGCCCTGCCTGGGGCAGAGCAAGCCTGGGCCACTGGAGACAAGATGCTGCGTGTGGGATGGCTCTCCAGGCCTGGGGGGTGCCTGCGGCCCTGTAGGGTATGAGCACAGCAGCAGGAACAGGAGGGCAAAGGTCAAGTGCTTCGGTTCCCAAGTTGGACTGAGCTCTTAAAAGCTGAAAAACTTAAACATGCACAATTGCTGACAAATTCATCGCTAATGAACACAGCAAACTTTAAACCACTTAATCTCTGCCTTCCCTCAATACTCTATATAAGAAAATTTGGAATGAGTCTTCCTTCAGGAGTAGCATTGTCTCAGCTGTCGCTTATCATTTCAGCTATAAAATCATTTGAGTGATTTACATGCATGACATCATGTAATCCTCACGATCCCAATTTACACAGTAAACGTAATGAAGGAGGCTCCCTCCGCTCTCTTGATTTATACCTGTTTCAGAATGTTAAGGATTTCAAACTTCCCTG